>NC_052158.1:1734656-1850925 GCF_902713615.1 Scyliorhinus canicula
CCCGGATTTGACGCCAGCCTTACGATTTCTCCCCATATGGGAGAATCGCGCCCCTGGTACCTTTCATTGCTGGCATCATTCTGGTAAATCATTGCCGCAACGTTTACAAAAACAAATGGCTTTCCTATAATGAGTATATGAAGTGTGCACAGGGTCCAGCAGTGAGCGGAACGGTGGCACCGTGGTTAGCACTGGTGCCTCACGGCGCCAGGTATCTGGGTTTGATTCCAGCCTCGGGTGACTGTGTGGAGTCTGCATGTTCTCCCCGTGTCTGCGTGGGTTTCCTCCGGATGCTGTGGTTTCTTCCCACAGTCCCAAGATGTGCAGGTTATGCGGACGAGCCATAATCAATGCGCTGGGTTATGGCGAAGTGGGGAGGGGGCGGGGAGGGAGTGGACCGAGGTAGAATGCTCTTTCATAGGATCGATGCAGACCCAATGGGCTGAATGGCCTAAACATTATGTGCTTGATAGAGGCCGAGGTTTTGCAGTCAGCAGCAAATTGATGTTGTTTGCCACTGACTGCGAAGAAAACTGCCTCGTAAGATTTAGTGAGCGCAGGGCAATTATAGATGGGCAACCAAGGGACGGCACGGTGCCACAGTGGTTAGCACTACTGCCTTCATCGCTGAGGTCCCAGGTTCGATCCCGGCTCTGGGTCACTGTCCGTGTGGAATTTGCACATTCTCCCAGTGTCTGCGTGGGTCTCACCCCCACAACCCAAAAATGTGCAGGGTAGGTGAATTGGCCATATCTTTTTATTAAAACAGTAAAAAATATATACAAGGCCAAACGGTACAAACACTCATTTTGTGTTGGAGCAGGAGATCCTTCCCGATTGGCCATGCTAAATTGCCCCTTAATTGGAAAAAAAAAGGATGGACAATAAATGCCGGCTCAGCCAATGATGCTCATATCCCCGAAACAAATAAATAAAACTTGTGGATGAATCCAACAATAAGGGTCAAAAATATAAGAAGTCAATTAAACAAGACTCGAGAAACTTCTTCACCTAGAGAGCGCAGTTAAACTGTGAAATCTGCTGCCAGGTAGCAGATAGGATAAATAGCTCAGATGTATTAAGAGGAATGTGTTCGAGGAGGTTTTGTTGAATTTGTATAGGTCTGCCTCGACGATGGTATTGCACCCAATTCCAGACACTACATTGTAGGAAGGTATTAGAGGGTGCAGAAAAGATTCACAAGAATGGACCCCAGGATGAGAAACTTCAGTTATGAAGATAGCAGTTGCCATACCAGGCTGTGATGCAGCCAGATAGGATGCTTTCTATGGTACATCTGTAAAAATTGGTGAGAGTTAATGTGGGACGTGCCGAATTTCCTTAGTTTCCTGAGGAAGTATAGGCGCTGTTGTGCTTTCTTGGTCATGACGTCGACGTGGGTGGACCAGGACAGATTATTGGTGATGTGCACATCTAGGAATTTGAAACTGTCAACCATCTCCACCTAGGCACCATTGATGCAGACAGTGATGTGTACCACCCTTCACTTCCTGAAGTCAATGGCCAGCTCCTTAGTTTTGCTGACAGTTTACTGGACAAAGTAGGTCGGGAGATTGTTCCCACTGGTAAAAGGATGAAGAATGAGAGAGTAATTGGTAAGAGTGATATCAGGAAAGGTTTCTTCATGCAGCAAGTGGTGAGGGTCTGGAACCTGCTGCCTGAGGCAGGTTCAACTGAGGCTTTCCTAAGGGAGTTAGATTGTTAGCTGAAAAGGAAAAACGTGCAGGGTTACGGGGAGAAGGTGCGAGAAGGGCATGAGATGAATTGTTCACTCAGTCAGTCGATGCAGACACAATGGATCAAATAACCTTGTGCACCGTAAGAATTGTTTGTATGTATGGAATTATGGATGAGATGGAGGGCTGGGTTCAGCACCCTCCACCCCTGAACTACTGGCTGTGAACTTTAAAAAGAAGAAAAAGAAACGTTGGCACAGTGGTTAGCTCTGCTGCCTCACAGCGCCAGAGACTCGGGTTCAATTTTGGCCTTGGCTGTCTGTGTGTTTGCACGTTCTCCCCGTGTCTGCGTGGGTTTCCTCCAGGTGCTCTGGTTTCCTCCCACAGTCCAAAGATGTGCAGGTTAGGTGGATTGGCCTTGATCAATTACCCCTTAGTGTCCAAAGGGATGCTCAGCTTCGGTGGGGCTTCAAGGATGGTGCGGGGGGGGGGGGAGGGGGGTCGAGGTTGGCTGCTCTTTCAGAGGGTCAGTGCAGACTCAATGGGTCTAATGGCCTCCTGCAATGTAGGGATTGTATGGATGTGCCCTGTATGTACATGTTGTGACACACGCACCATAATAATTAGATCCCTGTGCACCTCAGAACTCAACAGTCATTTACCATGTAAGTAATATCCTGCTTTCTTCATTCTTCCTGCCGAAGTGAGCAGCTTCACATTCTCCCACATTATACTCCATTTGCCAGATCTTTGCCCACTCACTCAACCAATCTGTATCAGTCTTTAACCTCCTTCGTGGCATCCTTTGCTCTTTGTGTCATCTGCAAGTTTAGCCTTTGCTCCCCTCCTCTCAGTCATTGATATAAACTGTAAAAGGTTGAGGCCTCAGAGAAGACATCGGTTGTTTTGTGTCTGCTTTTGCTTCATGACATTGCTGTGAAGTGCTTTACTGTGTTTTATTACAGTAAAGATGCTGCATAAATTGTTGTTGGGGCAACCGACAGTTATGGGGGAGGGTGGAGAGGACTGGAATAGTGAGGGCTGAGTGAGTCACGCCTCAGCTGGCAGCAGGCTCGGAGGACCGAAAGATTGAGAATACGGGAGGATCAGAGTACCCGAGAGAGGTGAGTTAAAAGGAGGCATAAGAATGAGAGAGAAGTTTCAGGAGGACTAAAAAGAAAAAAAGGGGGAGAAAAAGATGGAAAGGCGCAATGTGAATACAAGTTGTTGTAAAGTGCAAGGACAGAAATGCTATCCAATGAGGTGTAAATGGCAAAGATTCTTACACAATGCAGGTGATTCAATGCATGTGAGCCTTGATGCAAGTATGGGCCCTTCATAACCAGATGGGCTAATTATGATGGGAAGGTAATCCAAACTTCCACATGGGCTGGACGTCCATGTCTTACCAACTATCTCTGTGATCTTAGGATGCTGTCCACTAAGATTGGATCCAAGGGTCACAGAATATTCAAAAGGAGTTAGAAGTAGATTAGGATGGTTTATTGAGAGTTGGCAGAACTGTCCGACTGGCAGGAAGCAGGTATCAAAAGTGGATTCCTCTCGTTCCAACACCCACCTCATGAGATCACTCATCTGCTTTATCTCTTGTCAGGACCTGCTTTTTCATATCACCCAGATAGGCGCTTAGATAGGTGAGCCTGAGATTTCACCTTATCAGGCACAGGAATCTCTTATGCTAAGGCCTGAGTCAAAGTTAAAAACAAACAAAATGCTGGAAACGCTCAGCAGACCATACAGCATCAGTGGGGGAGAAACAGAGGTCAGTGACCTTTCATCTTTAACCAGATCGTGGGCCTTGTGAAATCCAATCTATTATTCTATGCCTGCTGAAACAGCTTCTCGTGCGTTTAAGACCAGTTACAAGACCATCATCAGACCACCATTCCTTACAATACTGAGTAATATATGGTGATTTGATTTGATTTATTGTCACATATGCCGAAGTATAGTGAAAGGTATTTTTCTGCGGCCAAGGTTCCCTTTCATACACTGTGCGTACACAATACATATGTAGTAGAGAAAAAAATAATCAACAGAGAACATTGACAAACAGTGATTGGTTACAGTGCAGAACAAGGGGTCAAACAAAGCAAATACCTGAGCAAGAGCAGCATAGGGCGTCGTGAATAGTGTTCTTACAGTGAACAGATCAGTCCGAAGGGGAGTCGTTGAGGAGTCTGGTAGCTGTGGGGAAGAAGCTGTTCCTATGTCTGGATGTGCAGGTCGTCAGACCTCTGTACCTTCTGCCTGATGGAAGGGTCTGGAAGAAGGTAATGCCTGGGTGGGAGGGGTCGCTGATAATGCTGTCTGCCTTCCTGAGGCAGCGGGCGGTGTAGACGGAATCAATGTGGGGGTGGCAAGCTTGTGTGATGCATTGGGCTGAGTTTACCACACTCGGCAGTTTCTTGCGATCTTGGGCCGAGCAGTTGCCATACTGAGCTGTGATGCAGCCGGATAGGATGCTTTCTATCGCACATCCGTAGAAGTTTGTGAGAGCCGATGCAGACATGCCGAATTCCTTTAGCTTCCGTAGGAAGTAGAGACATTGTTGGGATTTCTTGACTGTTGCAACAACGTGAGTGGACCAGGACAGACTGTTGGTGATGGTGACCCCCAGGAACATAAAGCTATCGACCATCTCCACTTCGGAGCCATTGATGCAGACAGGAGTGTGTGTTGTGCTGCGCTTCCTGAAGTCTATGATCAGCTCCTTGGTCTTTCCAACATTTAGAGAGAGGTTGATTTCGGTACACCATGCAACCAAGTGATCTATCTCCCTCCTGTAGTCTGATTTGTCATTGTTTGAAATGGATTGAGTGGGAGTTAATTCTTGCCACACAGTTGTGTGTATAGGGGATACAGTAGAGGACTGAGCACATCCTTGCGGGGCCCCGGTGTTGAGGACCAATGTGGAGGAGGTGCTGTTGCCTCTCCTGACAGATTGTGGTCTGTTGGTGAGGAAGTCATGGATCCAGCTGCACTGGGAGGGGTCAAATCCAAAGTTGCAGAGTTTGGTTATTAGTCTTGTTGGGATAATGGTGTTGAAGGTAGAGCTGTAGTCTATGAACAGCCGTCTGACGTAGATGTCCTTGTTGTCGAGGTTTGTAGCCTTCTTCAACGATCACCCACTAATGTCCACTTAAGAAACTCTGTGTCACTGGTCATGGATATGGTGGGTCCTTGTGTGAGGAGCCCGATCCTAGAGCTGCAGCTCTAACCCCACATTTGGCAGGTGTTTCCGGGAGGTGGGATAGGCCCTTAGACTCGTGATCGCTGGACTCCCTTTCTCCGGCTTCTTTTCTGGACCTCCTCTTGCCGTTGGGTGTCCTCAAAGAATTGTGCCCTTCAATCAGGAGGTGCCTCCAAGTAGGTCTCTTCTGAACAAGGGTCTTCCAGGAGTTGTCGCCTATGTTGCCTTTCTTTAGGCAAGCCTTCGGGGTGTCTTTGAAGTGCTTTCTTTGTCCTCTTCTTGTTTGGGAGCCTTCCGAGAACTTCCCCTCCCTGTTTGCGGTAATATCATTAAAATACGCACCAGAATTATGCTTCAGTAAAGCAGCACTCACTTTTAATGCACAGCTAGAATTCAACCTGCCTATTTAAATAGGGTGAATTGAAGGTGGCTAATTCTTCATTTTCCTCAGCTTCTGTCCCAAACCCAACTCTAGTCGTGAATGCCGCTCTATAATTGTAGCAGATTAATATACCTGCTCTGATCCTCTGAGAACGTAATTTAGTTTGCAAGGGGTTTGTCATGCATAATCTGCAATTGGATTTTTCCCTGGAGCTCTGGAATATATAGACATGTCTAAGTTGGAGGCTATTGGAGTGCCGAATGGCAGAAAAGTTTGCTCTCCATGCTACATTTTCCTCCAAATGGTTTATGTACACGACAAACATCAGAGGCCCCATCACCGATACCTGTGGAACACCACGGGCGGGATTCTCCGACCCCCCCCCCCCCGGCCAGGTCGGAGAATACCCAGGGGGCGGCGTGACTCCCGCTCCGACGCTGGCTGCCGTATTCTCCAGCGCCGGTTTTCAGGCGGGGGGGGGATCATGTCTTGCCGGTGGGGGGCCGTTGGCAGCGACCCCCCCCGGCAATTCTCCGGGCCTCGATGGGCTGAACGGCCATTGGTTTCTGGCCAGTCCTGTCGGTGTGAATTGGACATGGTCCCACATGGCGGGACCTGGCTGGTAGGCCTGGCTGGGATCCGGCCCCACGGTGGCCTGGCCCACGATCGGGGCCCACTGATCTGTGGGCGAGCCTGTGCCGTGGGGGCACCCCTTCCGCGCCGGCCACTGTAAGGCTCCGCCATGGCTGGCGCGGAGAAGACAGCCCCCTGCGCATGCGCTAGAATACTCCAGCCGGTCTGCATATGCGCGGAACCACGTTGGCTGTTCTGTGCATGCGTTAACTTGTGCCTGCCTTTTGGCAGTGGTTGGTGTGGCGCCCACCCCTCTGCCGCCGACCTAGCCCCCGGAAGTGCGGAGGATTCCGCACCTTCAGGTCGGCCCGACGCCACAGTGGTTCGCGCTGCTTTTTATGTCGGCGTCGGGCCATCGCGGGGATTCAGGAGAATCCCGCTTCTTGTTACAACCTTCCATTCAGAAAAACACCCTTCTACTGCTACCCTCTGCCTTCTGTGACCGAACCAGTTCTGTATCCACCTTGCCACCTTACCTCTGATCCCATGTGACTTCACCTTTTGTACCAGTCTGCCATGAGGCATCTGGTCAAAGACTTCACTGAAATCCATGTAAACAACATCCACCTCCCTCCCCATATCAATCACCTTTGTCACCTCCTCAAAAACCTCGACAAAAACCTTAACAAAACCATGCTGTCTATCGTGTATTTGTTTCCAAATTGGTATAAACCCTGTCCCTGAGAATTCTCTCAGTAATTTAGCTACGACCGACGTGAAGCTCACCGGCCTATAGTTTCCAGGATTATCCCTGCTACCTTTCTTAACCAGCGGTACCACATTAGCTATTCTCCAGTCCTCTGGGATCTCACCTGCAGCCAATGAGGATACAAAGATGTCAGTCAAAGCCCAGCAATTTCCTCCCTTGCTTCCCTCAGTATTCTGGGGTAAATGCCATCCAGCCCAGGAGACCTACCTACCTTAATGTCTTTTAAAACACCCAATACCTCCTCCTTTTTGATGTCAACATGACCCAGACTGTCCACACATCCTACCCAAGAATCATCTTCCATAAAGTCCTTTTCTTTGGTGAACATTGATGCAAACTACACATTTAGTACCTTGCTCATTCCTCTGGCTCAACACAGATTGCCCCAACTGTCCTTAAGTGGTCCAATCCTTTCCCCTGGCCATCCTCTTGCTTTTTACACATGAATAAAAAGCTTTGAGATTCCCTTGCCTGCTTAACAAGTACTTAATCCTACTTGCCAAAGACTTTTCAGACCCCTCCTAGCCCTCCTAATTTCCTGCTTCAGTACCTTCCTACTTTCTTTATACTCTTCAAGGGTTATGAATTCCCCCACCCTTCTAGACCGTACAAAAGCCTCCTTTTTCTTTTTGATAAGGTTCACAATATCCCACGTTATCCAAGGCTCCTTAAACTTCCCATACTTATCCTTCGTTCACTCAGGAATGTGGCGACAAGGTTATAGGGGGCATGGATAAGGGCAGCACAGTAGCATTGTGGATAGCACAATAGCTTCACAGCTCCAGGGTCCCAGGTTCGATTCCGGCTTGGGTCACTGTCTGTGCGGAGTCTGCGCATCCTCCCCGTGTGTGCGTGGGTTTTCTCCGGGTACTCCGGTTTCCTCCCACAGTCCAAAGATGTGCAAGTTAGGTGGATTGGACATGATAAATTGCCTTTAGTGTCCAAAATTGCCCTTAGTGTTGGGTGGGATTACTGGGATAGGGTGGAGGTGTTAACCTTGGGTAGGGTGCTCTTTCCAGGAGCCGGTGCAGACTCGATGGGCCGAATGGCCTCTTTCTGCACTGTAAATTCTATGATCTAGGATAGAGTGGATGGGCAGACACTCTTTCCCAGGGTGGAGGGGTCAGTCACCAGGGGGCAGAGTTTTAAGGTCCGTTGAGCAAAGTTTAGAGGAGATGTGCGAGGCAGGTTTTTTACGCAGAGGGTGGTGAATGCCTGGAATGTGTTGCCAGGGGAGGTTGTGGAAGCAGATACATTAACGGTGTTCAAAAGGCATCTTGGCAAACACATGGATAGGATGGGGATAGAGGGATGCGGCACAAGGAAGTGCTGAGGGTTTTGGCCAAGGTTGGTATCATGACCGGTACAGGCTTGGAGGGCCGAAGGGCATGTTGCTGTGCTGTATTGTTCTTTGTGACTTTACTGAACCCTAATCAACTGCCGCTTGAAAAACTCCCACCTGTGTGATGTTGATTTACCCCCCAACAGCCGCTCCCAAGCCAAACTCTTCAATTCCTGAATCATGTTATTGTAATTTGCCTTTCCCCAGTTTAGCACCTTAACCTTACCCTCATCCCTACCAAAAGTACCCTAAAACGTACGGAATTGTGATCACCACTCCCAAAAGGTTTCCCTACTGAAAGCTCCACCACCTGCCCAGGATTATTCCCCAGTACCAGGTCCAGTACTGCCCCTTCCCTATCCCTATCTACAAATTGCATCAAGAAGTCTTCCTGGATACACCTTACAAGCTCTGCCCCATGAACACTTCATTCAAACCATGTTTATCTTGCAGAACAGCAGTCACCAATATATATCTACTTCTCAACGTTGTGGTTACTGCTAACGCCAATCTCATAGATCATAGAATTTACAGTGCAGAAGGAGGCCATTCAGCCCATCGAGTCTGCACCGGCTCTTGGAAAGAGCACCCTACCCAAGATCCACACCCACCCTATCCCAGTAACCCCACCTAACCTTTTCTGGACCCGAAGGGGCAATTTAGCGTGGCCAATCCACCTAACCTGCACATCTTTGGACTGTGGGAGGAAACCGGAGCACCCGGAGGAAACCCACGCACAGTGACTCAAGCCGGAAATCGAACCTGGGATCCTGGAGCTGTGAAGCAACTGTGCTGACCACTGTCCTGCAGTGCTGGGTAGACATGATGACATAATATGCCAACTCACCTCAGTGTCCACCAGTTCCATGAGCTTTAATAGCGTAAAGCTGACACGGTTCCCTGGAGATAGAGGGAGCACCCGGAGGAAATACTCGCAGACAGGGGGAGAACACACAAACTCCACACAATCACCCAACGCTGGATCAAATCCGGGTCTGTAGCAGCAGTGCTAACCACTGTGCCACTGTATATTATATACGCTATTGATCTAGACCTTGGTGTGCAGGGAACTATTTTAAAGCTTGGGATGACACAACACCTAGCAGTATTGTAAACTGTGAGGAGGACCGTGCAGAGCTTCAAAAGGATGTGGACAAGTTGGTGGAGTCGGCAGAGGAATTGCAATGCAGAGAAGTGTGAGGTGTGCAATTTGGTCGGAGGAGCATGGAGAGACATTGGCTGGCCTTCCATCACTCCGCCCCCGATGTGCCGAATTCCTGGCGGCGCGGGATACCTGTGGTCTCAGCCATGCGGCAACCCAGCGTGGCGCCTGCGGACTCGACCAGAATCCGCACCGCTGGCCGGGGGGATGGGGGGTGTCTTCTGCAAGTGCTGGGGGGGGTGGACTGATGGGGGTGGCCGGGGGTGGGCTGTGAGGTTGCAGCTGGTTGAATGGGTCCACGCATGGCCGGCGCCATATTGTACAGCGCGGCCGCTGCAGGTCATCAGCCGTGCGCTTGCGCGGCTCGTGCCCCGGCCATTCTCCGGCCGTTTTCAGCCCGGGAGGCAGGATTTTCACCTGGCAGCAGTGCTCGCCCCTCACCGGTCCCGGAATCGGTCAGGGTTTCATGCAGATTTTTTTGGTCGTAAAAGACCACACATGCGCCGGCGGTGCCAGAACCTAGCCGCTGAAACAGACAGTCCAGCCCAAAGAGTCTGGACAGAGTCGATGGGGAGAAACTGTGCCCCCTTCGTAAAAGGATCAAGAAAATCTTTTTCCCCCCACAGCGAGTGGTTGGGGTCTGGAATGTGCGGCCTGGAAGTGAGGTGGAGGGAGGTTCAATGGAGATATTGAAGAGGGCGTTAGATGATTATTTGAATACAAACAATGTGCAGGGGTTCATGGGAAAGACAGGGGAACGGCACTGAGTCACGGTGCTCGTTTGGAGAGTCGGTGCAGACACAGTGGGCCGAATGGCCTCCCTTTGCGCTACAACAATTCTGTGATTCTGATAGTCACACAGAGGTACTGCTGTATTTGGCAAGGACATCAAACGTGGGTGTGGGATGACCATTATATGGTGAATATTTCAGGCACATAACGAAAATGTGGTATCAATTACAGCCTGCCAGACCTTGCTGACTAATCAGCTCCTTGTTTTCTGCATTGGATTTGCCTTATAACAGTGGTTGTTGTGTGCCTGTCTCCTACTTCCCGGCCCATGGCACAGGTCCCTTTCAGGATACAAACTGTGCAAGAAGCAGCAGGAAACTATATTATCGGAGACACTGGACTGCAGGCATCCTCCTGTTCTGTCCTTCCCCCACCTGAACCATCAGATAGATAAGAATGGCCACTTAGCTACCATGGGCATATTGTTAACCTCGCCTACCCCTCAGTTCCCTAATGGGATCAGCTGCAGTGCTGAATTCACATCTTCATTGAAGCCAACTGTCATGTAAGAGTACCTTTAAGAAATGGGTGTTTATAAATGGGTATGTATATAAATATCTGTAGTGAGAGTACCTTTAAGAAATGGGTGTTTATTACTGCAGTGATGTCAGAGAGTGGGTGGAGCTGGGCTGTCTGTCAGCTTTTTACTTTCGCTTTAGGCTGTTTGCTGCAGGGTGGGTCTGGTTTCATTTTCGTTTTGGAGAAACTGCAATCACAGCAGGGTGTGTGTGAATCTCTGCAAGCTTATGAATGTCCATTTGCTGAATTCAACGCAGTAACTGTTCTCAGAAGTGAAGTTAAGCCTGTAAAAAGGTGTTTAAGTCTTATGGATGTTAAAAGGAAAGCTCAAGGATTACTTAGTGTTGTATTCTTTGGAGGTTGTTTCTGAATTAATGGTTGCTAAGATGTTCACTATGTTTTAAGGTTAACTTGAATTCATAGAATAAACATTGTTTTGCGTTAAAAAAATACTTTTCCATTTCTGCTGTACACCTGTAGAGTGGGCCGTGTGCTCCCCATACCACAATCTGTTAAAAGCTGTGGGTCGGGTGAACTCCATGATACACTTTGAGGTTCTCTAAACCCTGGCCCATAACGCAACGCAGAGTAATTTGGATTTGGAAAGAATGGCAGTCTGCCCAATCCCATCGGTTTCACACCAGGCTAGTTCGGTTAAAGCGGCCCCCCACCAAAAAGATTCAAGCAGAAAGGGTGGAACCAGGATATCTTATAGTTATGTGATGGTCGATGTAGTTAAAAATAGGTCTGTTGAATTTTGTCACTGATTTAGTATTGGCGAGTTGGAAGAACTCAATTCCTTTGCTGCCGTCGGACCATCTCCCAAGATCCGTTCATATCCAGTGCATGTTATTCTTGACAATTTCAAAGTTGTTTCCACCGTCTGTGCCTACTGAATCCTCCACTCTAGTTTTAACATATGACTTCCCAAAATCCCAACGACAAACCCATTGTTGGAACATTCCCCACAAAACCCTGTGAGCGTTTCAAGCGTGCGTTGGAAAAACCACATCAAGCGATGTATGTACTCTGAATTTAACAGCAAGTATTTTTCAGGTTCGATCTGAAGCTGCAGAACACGTCATCTCCCTCTAACCCCTGAAAAAAGCTAAAAATGAAATATCTTTTGATCTTACTGCTTCTTTTCGACATCATCACGCTGGGTAAGAAACTCCCCGACTACATAATATGAAATTAAAATTGAAGAATGTATTTTTTTTGTTTTAATTTGATTATTTGTTTGCAGTTGTGTTAACTGCTGACTTGATTGATTTTCTATCAAAGATTGTTATATTAACTTTACATTTCCCACTCATAAGCAAGTATGACTGGAACTATCGATTAAACATATAGTGGAAATAGGTCTTTTAAAAAAGAAACAAACGTTCTGTTTAATTATGATCTGTTAGTAAAACTGTTGCCCCTCATCTTGACATCCTACAGTCCTATGACTCGTAAATTCAGTACTTTTGCTACGGGGCATTTGGTTAATCAATATGTATGTGCAATCTGAGGTTACTGGTCCGGTTTTCAGGGAGGTTGTCACTATTTCTTCCAGATGGGTTACTGAGGCCATTGTGTCGTAAAGAAATCAGAACGACAACGGTGCCAACCACACCCACATGTTCTGACCGGGTACTGCACCGCCTTCTGTGAGGCCATGTCCAGGGTTGTGGGAATGAGGGTGGAGCCGTGCCCACTAGTGGCGGTCTTTGGGATGTCGGAACAGCCAGAATTGTTCACGGGGAGAGGGGCAGGCGCCCTAGTCTTTGCCTCCCTGATGGCCCACTGGAGACTCCTGCTCGGCTGGAGATCGGCAGCGCCACCCAAGGCCGCAGACTGGCCGTCCGACCGAGCGGAGTTTCTCAAACTGGAAAGAATAAAATTCTCCGTTTGAGGATTGGAGGAAGCTTCCACAGCACGCGGAAGAATTCACCAGAATGTTGGAAGACCTGTACACAACCAGTAACCAATAGGCCGGGGGCTCGGGGGTGGGGGGGGGGGGGGTCAACTGGAACTGGTACCACTTATGGAACAAAGGGAAGGGGGTGTGGGAAGAAGGGAGGGGGGGGTTATAAAGGGCGGGGAGGGGGGCTGGCAGGAGAAGGGGAGAGTGGGGGAGGGAAGCACAAGCAGGATGCAATGCAAACAAGGCAGGAGAGCCAAAGGGAGCAAATAGGCGCCCCTGGTATGTTCTAATACCAGGAGGGGACACACTCAGCATAGGAACGGCACAGAGAGAGTGGCCGAGGTCAGGAGACCCCTAAACCAGGGCTCCCAACAATAATATCCAAACCCCAGTGTTTTATTCCCCTCCTGGGCTTTTACATTGGGATCATATTCTCTTCCTGTACATTTATATATATTATATATTGGAAAGATCTCTATATGCTGTTTAATATTCTCTGCAATGTAACTATAAAATGCAAACAAATAGAAATAATTTTAAAGGAAAGAAATGAGAATGGCTGCTGGCGTCGTTCGCAAAGCCTGGCTTTCTGCCTGTGAGCTCACTGCCCTTTCAGATTGCCAAGTGACCTTTTAGAGGACAGAGGGTAATCCATTAGCCTAGTTCAGTCCCACACTATCTGGATGTGCAATATCTGGCATGCAGCCTCTGGAGTGACCACCCAGGTATGTCATGGCGAATGTCAGGCTTTTTAAAAATTGTTCCCGGGATATGGCCAACGTTAGTGGGCAGCACGGTAGCATGGTGGTTAGCATAAATGCTTCACAGCTCCAGGGTCCCAGGTTCGATTCCCGGCTTGGGTCACTGTCTGTGTGGAGTCTGCACGTCCTCCCCGTGTGTGCGTGGGTTTCCTCCGGGTGCTCCGGTTTCCTCCCACAGTCCAAAGATGTGCGGGTTAGGTGGATTGGCCATGCTAAATTGCCCGTAGTGTCCTAAAAAGTAAGGTTGGGGGGGGGGTTGTTTGGTTACGGATATCGGGTGGATACATGGGTTTGAGTAGGGTGATCATTGCTCGGCACAACATCGAGGGCCGGAGGGCCTGTTCTGTGCTGTACTGTTCTATTTGTGGTCCATCGCTAGTTGCCCTTCAACTGAGTGGCTCGCTTGGCCTTTTCAGGGGGCAGTTCAGAGTCAACCAATATTACTGTGGATCTGGAGTCACATGTGGGCCAGACTTCCTTCCCGAAAGGACATTAGTGAACCTGATGGCAGGGGGAATGAGAAGGCAAACTATTATCTGAATGGCCTTATCTGAATGGGGAATGTGCAACGAGACCTGGGTGTCCTCGTACACCAGCCGCTGAAGGTAAGCACGCAAGTGCAGCAGGCGGTAAAGAAGGTTAATGGTATGTCGGCCTTCATAGTAAGAGGATTCGGGTACAGGAGCAGGGATGTCTAGCTGCAATTATCATAGAATCATAGAATATACAGTGCAGAAGGAGGCCATTTGACCCATCGAGTCTGCACCGGCCCTTGGAAAGAACACCCAACTTAAGCCCATGCCTCCACTCTATCCCCATAACCCAGGACCTAACTATACAGGGCTTTGGTGAGACCACACCTGGAATATTGTGTGCAGTCTTGGTCTCTTTATCTGAGGAAGTATGTTTTCGCAATAGAGAGGATGCAGCAAAGTTTTACCACACTGACTCTTGGGATGGCAGGACTGACGTACGAGGAGAGATTGAATCGGTTAGGATTGTATTCGCTGGAGTTCAGAAGAATGAGGCGGAATCTCATAGAAACCTATAAAATTCTAACAGCACTGGACAGGGTAGATGCTGGAAGGATGTTCCCGATGATGGGGGTGTCCAGAACCAGGGGGTCACAGTCTGAGGATACGGGGTAGACCATTTAGGACAGAAATGAGGAGAACTTTCTTTCCCCAGAGAGTGATCGACCTGTAGAATTTGTTACCAGTAGAAGTAGTTGAAGCCAAAACATTGTATGTTTTCAAGAAGCAGTTAGATATAGCACTTGGGGCAAAGGGGATTGAAGGATATGGGGGAAAGCGGGATTAGGCTATTGAGTTGGATGGTCAGCCATAATCATATGAATGGCGGAGCAGGCTGGAAGGGCTGAATGGCCTCCTCCTGCTCCTATTTTCTATGTTTCATTCTTGAGACGAACTATATTCCAGGTTGCATTAATTGACTTGAATTTCCATCATCTCCCAAAGAACAAAGAAAAGTACAGCACAGCAACAGGCCCTTCGGCCCTCCAAGCCTGCGCCGACCATGCTGCCCGTCTAAACTAAAATCTTCTACACTTCCGGGTGTCCGTATCCCTCTATTCCCATCCTATAGATTTGAACCCATGTCCCCAGGACATTAGCCTGGACCTGTGGATTACTAGTTCAGAGACTTTACCACTAGACCATCACCTGGCAAGAGAACTAGGGAGCCGAGATGTGCAGTCCTCTGTCTCTGATAGATGAGTGACTTGTCTCAGGATGGCTTCACAAATGGGCCGCATGCAGAAGCAGAGGAGAAAAGGGTGTGATCAGCATGCGCTTTGCCAGCCTCAAACTGCTTTGATATGTTTGGAGTTGAGGCCGCTAGGTGACTTTCCACCTCATCCTTTGTCATTTTATCATAGTTATGGAGTCTGCGCATTGCTAATGTTTCCATCCAAATGAACTTACTTGAATTGAGGGCGCGATTCAACGGAAACATTTCTTTTTCAAACATTTTTGTCCAATTAAGGGGCAATTTAGCGTGGCCAATCCACCTACCCTGAACATCTTTTGGGTTGTGGGGCTGACCCATGCAGACACGGGGAGAATGTGAAAACTCATGGATAACAGACACATTTCCAAGTGTCATTTTGGACATGATTGACAGGGAGTTTCTCGATGGCTGTACTCAGTGCCGGAAATGAGCCCCCACAAGCTTCTGGCCATTACTGGCTGTCTCACCACCCGATTCGCCAGACTTGGGCCTCGGCAGCTCATTGCAAACAAGGGGGGAGCTGCTTTTAAATGCTCCCTCACCACTTACTCCGGTCAACACACAAGCTTGGCACCACACAGACCTGCTCCTCGCTTTGGCGTTGCCGACCTGGCTAGACTTCTGGACCCAGTGGATTTGAGCCGGGACACCCTGTTCCCCCCAAGGGGTGGGAGGACCAGCAGAAAGGTCACCAATACTGCCTGGGAGGCAGTGGCAGCAGCTGTCAACGTAGACAGCATGACCACCGTCCTCTATGGGAAGAAGACCGAGCTGCAAGGATAAGTTACCACCTCTCTCCTGGCATTAATTCTGCCTGCCACCCCTCAAATTTCCAACCCCCACCCGCCCCAGATCATAGGCTGACACCCCGCACCCTCCCCACATCTGATCTTCGTGCTTGTTCCTCAGAACCCCCGGCGCCCACCAGCACAACCCTTCATTCCCAGGTGCGGTGCCCACGCATGCTACCTGCTGTAGAGCCCCTTGACTCATCAACGATGAGGCTCACAGTGCCCTCTCTGTGTCCCTGCAGGAGAACGTAGCCCATAAGAAATAGGAATGGGCCAAGACGGGAGGGCGGAGTACCGGAGATCGGTGGCCTCAGCCCATCTGAGAAACAGGCTCTGGAAATCGCGGGGAAACCTCAGTGGGCGACATTGGTGGACAGGCTTCCGGGGCACAATCTGGTGAGCACCCCATCAGGTGGAGGCAGGAACATCCAAGGCAATGAGCAGTCATAGAGAGGTCTGCTGGATCCCAGGCCTCACCTGGGTCCCAGTCAGATGCTGAACCTTTGGATAAGGTTATCCCAGAGCTGATGCAGAAGCTGGGACATGGCCGTGAGATTCAGGAGACGATGTCAGTGACATTCGGGCAAATTGACTGGAGGAGTCCGAGAGGCCGCGGGCACAAGAGATGGTGCCGACAATGCATGGCACTGAAGCCAACATTGCTGAGGTGGTGATTGCAGTGGAAAGCCTGGAGCACGAGGTCAGCATGTTTAGTGGTGGCATCCAAGGCGTGACTCAGTCTGTGACGACTGATGGCTGAGGGCCTCGATATCATGCCCCAGACGCAGGCAGACATGGCTGAGGCACTCCAGAGCATATCCCAGTCACTGAGGGACGTGTCTCAGAGGCAGGCAGACATTGCTGAGACACTCCAGAGGACGCCCTAGGCCACCGGGCACAAAAAGCAGCAGGCTGCTTCCACCTCTGATATGCATCGTGGGGACGCACCTAGATGTTGTAGTAGACAATGTGAGGTTAAGAAGATTGAGGATCGCTGAGTGGGCAGTGCAGGTATCTGTAGCTAGGGGGATTGCAAAAGTCAAATGTTCACAATTAAAATATGCTCCACCTGAAACCTCCTGTCACGTCATTCTTCATGTCGGGCCTGCCTGCACTCGCACCCCCCTGTTGGCCTCAGCTCCCCCCACACACCTCCGGGCACAGTTGTCCAAGATCAAATCCTCCCTCTGACCCAGACCCCGTTCTGGGGTGGGTGTGAGCGAGCTGTCAGCAGAAAGACAGGAGTCCGACTTTGGCATAAACTGAGGAGCACCAGAGCTAACCTCACAGCAAGTGATCGTCACTCACCTTGTGACCCGCTGACAGGGCCGACACAGGCCCATCGCCCTGGAGTCAGGTTACACAAACCCTTGGAGGGTGGAACATGGCAGTCACGGGGAGAAAGGGGAGGGGGAATGGGGAAGAGGCGAATGGGAGGGAGAAGGGGGAGGAGGATAGGTGGGAGCGGGGTTGAGCTGACGGACAAGGGCACAGCAGCCACCACAAAGCGAGAGACCCTCGGGGGGGGGGCTTACTACAGAGCGGTCCAGACATCGGAACGGAATTTTCAGCAATCCGATACACTGCTCACCGACAGCACGGGTAGCAACATGGGCCTTGTAATATTGGGTCTCCGCCCCGGTCTCCAGCCTCCGCACTGGCATCATCAACCAGGACCTCAGCGGGTACCCCTTAACCCCCAAGAGCTAACCCATCATCCTGGGGTGGTCCTCGAAGGCCCCCAGGATCTCTGGGTATCTCAGGATGTAGCTGTCATGCACGCTCCCTGGGAGGAGGCGGTCACACACGAGTTCAACGTTCACCTTGATGCCCCGGTGAGCACAAGGCAACCTGCCTGCCATCAATTACCCATTGGACCTGGGCCCTCCTGGCGATGGCTGAGAAACCTTGGTCCAGCTCAAAGTTTATATAGTCAACTTCCCAGACAAACGGAGCATCGGTGACCTGCGAACCCACTAGTTTGGTGCTTGGCTTGCAGACTCATATAAAGTACCTTGTGAAATGTATTTGAAAGTATAGGCATCATGTCACAGGGCAATGATTCCCAAACTTCTGTTGGTCGCCCCATTCGGATTCACCAACCTTTTACGTATCATCCAGGCAGTTACTTTTTTAACTATCCCTATAGTGACCACTCATTTGGTAAATCAGTATAATTATACATTACAAGTAAACATACGTCTATTTTTTTTACTTACCGTTAATGTTGTGCGTTGCCTTGTTTGCTGATGCATAAGCACCTGAGGTTGGGAGAAATTGCCGGCAATTTCAGTCAGACATATTTTCAACGCGCATACAGTGACAATACTTTGATTTAATTCGCATGAGTGTTGAAAATCCCCTTTCACAAAGTCCCGTGGCATCAAAACCTTGATAGCTCTGCCTGACGGCTGAGGATACTCTGCTTGGATTTAGACCCACAACTCTGCCGCTTTCTTTTGGCGGAACACAGACTTGTTCATGCTATTTGCTGCACGTCAAGGAGGCTCTCTTGCTCTGCACGACCAGCTCTCCTTGTGACCTGGGAATTGTGGGAAAATTTGAGAAAGGCGAACAAATCCAGCTCTTGGTGTTGTTCAGGTCCCGTTTCCGAACCAGTTAAAATAATTGTAATTCAGAATGGGCCGATAGCTTCCCAGATTCCGAAAGGCAAATTGTTGAACGGTGTTAATTGTTAAATTCAAAAGGTGTGTCAGACTGCACCAAAATATGTGCAATTCAACTGAACAACTTATCCATAGTATCTCTCTGACCAGTCTTCCAGCACTGTCATTGCAATCCAGTTTGCATCCCATCATTAGCTTCGTGCCAAATTTGATGCAATAATGAAAATGGATAATGGATTTGAATGGTTAAGTGAACAAAATTCCCTCTGTACTCGATAATAATTGTTTCGCTTTTTCACACCATGGAAATGGATGGCGAGTGAACGAGTGCTCGGGCAAGCTCACATCCCCCAGTTTTATTTCTGTTCGCTAAGCTTATCAATAAACCTCTCCGATGCTCCTGTCCAGATCTAACTTGTAATCTTGTCAGTCAAATTCTTCATTGACGAATGCGTGAATTCTTTGTCAAAAAAAGAAACCTTTGCCTTGAACAAGTTTAAGGCTGGAAGCTGAATTAATGAATTGATTCTATGTTCTTTACAAACAGGTACTAGTCTGAAGTGCTACCAGAATACTTTAAGTCCTTTAAATTGTAAGATGGAGACGATCATCTGTAATGGTAATGAAAAATGCTACAAAAAAGTTGGGAAAATAAGTAAGTAAGAATCAATTATCTGAAAACTTGAACGTAGGTTCACCAAATTCCCAACAGTTGCACTCCCAGGGAAGTTTTATTCCTCCTAGGAGAGAAGGGGAAGTTATGAATCACCGTCGGCCGTTTCGGAACTTGGTTTAGACCAATATAAGGTCATGTACTTGCTATCTTGGTTGGGAAACGGTACCTGGTGTGGGATGATTTGTGAAAGGAGAAAAAGAACTTCTTTTGATGCATTTTATAATGCATATAATGCATTTATAATAAACACTGGGTGGGTTCCCGGGTCCCCCCCCGCCTCGACATCCCGTGACATGTTTTGCAGCTCACCGGTGACTGGCGGAGGGATCTTCCAGTCCCGCAGCCGTCAACAGGGTTTGCCACTCTTCGCTCCCTCCACACCGGAGATCCCGCAGTGTGACAGGGGGGGGGGGGGGGGGGGGGGGGGGGGGGGGAGGTGGTCGCTATCAGCAGGACTGGAAGATCCCACCGGCGGGACCGGAACATCCTGCTGACAGGAACGGAAGATACCACCGAAAGAGCTGGACGATCCTGCTGATGGGACTGGAAGACGCTGCAAGATACCCCAAGCGGGGCCGGAAGATCCCGCCAACAGGGCCAGAAGATCTCGAAAACAAGGACACCTACATCAGACTCCTATTTATTGACTACAGCTCCGCCTTCAACACCATAATCCCAGCCAAGCTCATATCAAAGCTCCAAAACCTAGGACTTGGCTCTCCACTCTGCAACTGGATCCTTGACTTTCTGACCAACAGACCACAGTCAGTAAGAATGAACACCAACACCTCCTCCACAATAGTCCTCAACACCGGTGCCCCGCAAGGCTGCGTACTTAGCCCCCTACTCTACTCCCTGTACACACACGACTGCGTGGCAAAACTTGGTACCAACTCCATCTACAAGTTTGCTGACGATACGACCATAGTGGGCCGGATCTCGAATAATGACAAGTCCGAATACAGGAGGGAGATAGAGAACCTAGTGGAGTGGTGTAACGACAACAATCTCTCCCTCAATGCCAGCAAAACTAAAGAGCTGGTCATTGACTTCAGGAAGCAAAGTACTGTACACACCCCTGTCAGCATCAACGGAGCCGAGGTGGAGATGGTTAGCAGTTTCAAATTCCTAGGGGTGCACATCACCAAAAATCTATCCTGGCCCACTCACGTCGACGCTATCACCAAGAAAGCACAACAGCGCCTATACTTCCTCAGGAAACTAAGGAAATTCGGCATGTCCACATTAACCCTTACCAACTTTTACAGATGCACTATAGAGAGCATCCTATCGGGCTGCATCACAGCCTGGTATGGCAACTGCTTGGCCCAGGACCGCAAAGAACTTCAGAGAGTCGTGAATACCGCCCAGTCCATCGCACGAACCCGCCTCCCATCCATTGATTCCATCTACACCTCCCGCTGCCTGGGGAAAGCGGGCAGCATAATCAAGGATCCCTCCCACCCGGCTTACTCACTCTTCCAACTTCTTCCATCGGGCAGGAGATACAGAAGTCTGAGAACAAGCACGAACAGACTCAAAAACAGCTTCTTCCCCACTGTCACCAGACTCCTAAATGACCCTTTTATGGACTGACCTCATTAACACTACACCCTGTATGCTTCATCCGATGCCAATGCTTATGTAGTTACATTGTATATCTTGTGTTGCCCTATTATGTATTTTCTTGAATTTTGTTTAATTCCCTTTTCTTCCCATGTACTGAATGATCTGTTGAGCTGCTTGCAGAAAAATACTTTTCACTGTACCTCGGTACACGCGACAATAAACAAATCCAATCCAATCCAATCCAATCCAATCCAAGATCCTGCTGATGGGACTGGAAGACACCACAAGATACCCCAAGCAGGGCCGGAAGATACCGCCAACCGGGCCTGAAGATCTCACCGACGGAACAGCTGGAAAATTTTGGCCACTATACCTTTTTTCAGTCTTATTGTTTTTTCCGAGTCTTGTATGGTCTGATTGGGTTTAGAGGCCGTAATTTATTGCAGTATTTTTCAAAGCAAATTTCCATGCAATGATCCTGAAACAATGCACGTCGGGAACATAAAATCTCCCCTGGTGCTAGTTCAGAGGAGACCAGGCATGTTCCCCCGGTGTCCTAACCAACATTTAACCCCCTTGATCAACATGATAACAGTGCAGTCTGTGAACACTATCGCTGTTATTTTGAATCTTTCTGTGCGCACGTTGGCAGCCATGTTTTCCCTACGTTACGTTACGTTACTATGACACTTGGCCATAAAACACTTGGGGCATCCGGTCGGTGGTGGTGAAAGATGCGATGTAAATGCAAGTCTTCTCTGAGCGTGTTTGTGCTTTTGATCGTAAGATTTTGCTCCCGACTTGTCTGCGATGACTTTGAATGTGGATAATTGTGTTCTCTTTACCGGCAGGAAAAAATATTATTTCAAGTCGTGGTTGCACTGCGCCGAAGCTATGTGATAAAACACACGTTGACGAATTTGCAGGCTTGAAAGTCACCTTGAGAACATTTTGCTGTGACAGCAACTTGTGCAATGGAAGCAATGATGTGAAAATGCCACTTGCAATGGCCTCTGTTTTGCTGTTTGGCTGGTTGATATGTTTTCTGTAGCGCCACGGCTGTTCATAGCACCGTGTGAACTCATATGGTACTGCCATCGTTACTTCTAAGAATACCGATTAGCCATAGATGTGAATATGAATATATGTCCTCATGTTCATGTTGCAATGCCAACAAAAATGAAGTGCCTGAATATTATGAGGGATAGCCCACCACAGCTGCCCCTGGTTATTCATTGTGTGCCCTCTTGTCGTAGATAGCCAGCCAATCCAATTGTATGAAAAAAGATTATAGGGCCATTCATGACCCTTCCAAGGTTCAGTTACAACTGCGGCATCCCTACCTACATCGAAAAGGTGTTAGAAGCACTTTTAGGCAAATTACACTTGACTTTTGCTCCACACAACACTGAATATTATCTGACATGGTCAGTGTGAAAATTAATTTGAATCTCTGGGCAGAATTTTACAGGGGCGACACGTGGCACAGTGGTTAGAACTGGGACTGCGGCGCCGAGGTCCCAGGTTCGATCCCGGCTCTGGGTCACTGTCCGTGTGGAGTTTGCACATTCTCCCCGTGTCTGCGTGGGTCTCGCCCCCACAACCCAAAGATGTGCAGGGTCGGTGGATTGGCCACGCTAAATTGCCCCTCAATTGGGAAAAAAATAATAATTGGGTATTCTAAATGTATAAAACAAAAAAGAATTTCACAGCCTCTTCCGCCAGCATTTTACCATGACAGGGACTGTACAATTCTGCCCTCCCACCATTAAAAAATGTTATAGTTAGTGTCACAGGTCAATAGTCTAAGCTGAGTTCCTGTTTGCAGCTCACTCCATCCCCTCGATAGAGCACACTCTGAATAACAGAGGCACAAAGAACTTTGTGGAAAATGTGAGTTTAACTGCTTAAATAAGGGCGGAGTGAGTGCTGCTCAAATTTGAAGGGAGGCATTGAAGGTGATTCACCTGGCTTCCGATATCCGGGTTAGAGATTCTCCTTTAATGCTATTTCTTTGAAAACAGTGGCTGACACGATCATGTGAAATTCCTTTGAGGCCCACCTTATGACATTTTACAAACTCTTTTTTTTTAAAAATACCAGCATTAAAATGGCAAGCAGTGGAACTCGATCCTTGATGGAATTCTAAAATTAATGCACGGAGCAATGTCAATCTCCAAAATGTTCCTATTTGGATGGTGCGGGACAGATTGGGAAGAAATCCCCATGAGTAACACCACAAAGCATTGCCTGTCCTGCATTCTCCCCCTCCCTTCCCCCCCCATCTCCAGTTATTGGATTTAATACAGGTGTCGGGGGGTTGGGGGGCGATGTTCAGCTACGGAGGATAGTGTAGCCTGAGCGAATGGTGCCTTGTTTCCCCATTCATTAATATACATTTTACAGGCTTTCCAGCCCAATGCCCAGCTTGTAAAACATCCAGAGGTGCAAGAACAGGGAAGCATCCGTAATAATCCTGACACGACCCTGCAAATCGGCCCAGCTGCTTCACTGTCAGCCCTATTTTGTTGATAAACAGAACGTCGTTGAGTGTTTTTGCAAAGTAGGTTTTCTGTAGCAGTCCCCACCTGAGGCCCAGGAATTTGAATTCAAGGCTCCGGGATTATCCTCCAGCTTCAGGGTCTAAAGCTGGTAGGTGGACAATTTAGCTCTGTTTCATTTCACCTGGTTTTTATCCATTTCTGTTTCAACACCATTTCCTGTCTGTGTTCATAAAGATAAACTCAACTGTTTACGATTGCTTGCTAAATCTGCCCTTCAGTTGAAGAGAACGAACCGGTACAGTCAAGGCAGGGGCAGTTAGATAATGCCGTCTCGCTGTGGTCAATTTTATGTCATTCCCCCTTCATTTAAAGAATGTCAATTATGTGCAGTGGTGACGAATGGAATCTTTCAGATACACAGCTAAGAGCTGGGGACAACTTTGGTCTGAACATCCTGAGGGCAAGGGGGCATAATGAGCAGGCGGATCACCTGCTCCGGATTCTGCTACGACCTGCCCATCAATTACAGGCGGGGGGGGACCTTTGCTGAGTCTTACACCTACCACTACTCTCCTTCCTGCCTGCTCCATCCCCCCCCCCCCCCCGTCATGTCATAGGGACATGTCTGACACCACCCTGAGCTATTGGAGGAATTCTGCCCATTGCAGCCTGAACAGAACCTTTGCCGGATCACCCGTTGAAGGCCTAGTAATAGTCGCTCGAGGCAAGGTCATCGATTGCCTTTCCAACCGCGATGCCTGTCCTGTAGGTAAGGTGTGGGGTATTGCTTCAACTTCACTGCCAACCGCTGGAAAGACACCTCCAAAGGGCCTTTCCAGGCAGCCGTTCCCCCAATAGGATGGAAGGTAGCCCCAGCTGATAGCTCTGTAACTTTGGTGGGTGGGTTCATTGACCAGTGCAAAGAAAGGTAGATAGACCTGCAGAAAACCATCCCCCTGAACGAAGACACTCGGGAGTTTGTAGTAGACTCAATTTGACGACATTACACCATTATCCAAGGATGTGGTAACGTGAGCAAACACAAAGCTCGCCTGTTACTGACGACTGGAGACTAGTTTTTTTTAGGTCTCGCATGTTCCAGTTGAAAATTAACATTTTTTGACTAAAATTTGTCTGATTAAACCACAGTGCACAAAGGTTGAACTGGCTTGTTTTATCGATATAATTTAGAAGATTCTTTGTAAATTAATATAGTTGACAATGGTAAGTATTTTATGGTAGCTGTCTGATGCTAATCTCATAAAAAATATAACTGCTGAAGTCAAATAAACTGTACACGTGTATTTATTTTCAGGATTCGCAACAATTCTTTTATGTCACATCTTTCATATCAATTGGTTTGTAATTTTAAATAAAGGACAGATTTTATTTTAAACTTTACTGTACAGATCCGCCACCTACACCAAAGTGCAAAAAGTTAAACTTGCAGAGTCCCAATTGGATCTCTCCAGATCAAGAATAAGAACTAGATGCGGGATTGGGCAATTCAGCCCCCCCCCCCCCCCCCCCCCCCCATCGCACTCCGCCATTCCATACGATCGTGCCTGATCTCCTCGGCCTCAACTCCATCATCCTGCCCGTTCTCCATAACCCTTCAACCCATAACCAATTCAACATCTGTCCAACTCCTCCTCCAATTCACTCACTGTCCCAGCATCCTCTGCACTCTGCGTTAGCGAATTCCACAGATTCACCGCCCTTTCGGAGAAGTCGTTTCTCCTCATCTCGGTTTTTAAACCTGTCACCCCTCATCCTAAAACTCTGACCTCTCGTTCTAGATTTTCCCACGAGAGTTAGCATCCACTCCACGCCTACATTGTCACTACCTCTTATCATCTTATACCTCAATTAGATCTCCTCTCATTCTTCTCTGCATGGCTGAGCAGCAGACTCCCTCTCTTGCCACCAGCTATTGCATGCGGGAAATATTTGCAGGCTGATAGTCAATCTGTTTGGCCGTCATCTGAGCGGTCTTTCGTTGGCCATCAAGTCCTGGGGTGGGGATGCGAACCTGCAGCTTCTGGCTCAGAGGCACGGCACGTTACCCACTGTGCCACACGACATCCTACAAATACGGATGCCCAAACTTCACCTCGGAAAAGTCAGTTCTGCACAAAGGTTCAGCGAAGAGCGAATTAACGGAAAGGTTTCTAAAAGCCATGAGCGAGGAACCTGAACTATTTTAGAACTGCAAAGTCAAGTGGAAACTTCAAATTGGGTCCTCGTCAAGGGGTAATAACGGTGATGTATATTTTTAACACAAGTCTGTACAATGGACGGACAAAGGCTTTGTTTACATTTCTTCACAAGATGTGGATATCGGTGGCTTAATCAGCATTGGTTTCCACCAGCTCGGGCCGCTGCAGTCCCTGTGGTTGATGGGTGTGGCAGGATGGTCAGGAAATACTCTGCATGTAATTCTACATAATCTCCTACGTGAAGATTATGGAGGGAATGGAGAATGTGGGTGCACTGGATGGAGTTAATCCCCTAAAAGTGATTTTCGGTAGGTATCCTGACATCATCCCAGCTACCTCTGACTTTCAAGGCCAGTGGGGAAGTTTCAGCTCCCACATTGCAGTCTTCAAGTAGGCCATTAACTTGTTTTGACAAAACGTTGCGATACCTACTTCGCGAGCTGTCATCGATTTGTCATGGTCAACTAGAAGGAGCAGGAACATCGCCAGCAGGAACAACACCAGCAGCAGCAGGAACAACACCAGCAGCAGCAGTAACAACACCAGCAGCAGCAGGAACAACACCAGCAGCAGCAGGAACAACACCAGCAGCAGCAGGAACAACACCAGCAGCAGCAGGAACAACACCAGCAGCAGCAGGAACAACACCAGCAGCAGCAGGAACAACACCAGCAGCAGCAGGAACAACACCAGCAGCAGGAGCAACAACAGCAGCAGCAGGAACAACAACAGCAGCAGGAACACCACCAACAGCAGCAGCAGGAACAACACCAACAGCAGCAGCAGGAACAACACCAACAGCAGCAGCAGGAACAACACCAACAGCAGCAGCAGGAACAACACCAGCAGCAGCAGGAACAACACCAGCAGCAGCAGGAACAACACCAGCAGCAGCAGGAACAACAGCAGCAGGAGCAACACCAACAGCAGCAGGAACAACAGCAGCAGGAGCAACAACAGCAGGAACAACACCAGCAGCAGCAGGAACAACACCAACAGCAGCAGCAGGAACAACACCAGCAGCAGCAGGAACAACACCAACAGCAGCAGGAGCAACACCAACAGCAGCAGGAGCAACAACAACAGCAGGAACAACACCAGCAGCAGGAACAACACCAGCAGCAGCAGGAACAACACCAACAGCAGCAGGAGCAACACCAACAGCAGCAGGAGCAACAACAACAGCAGGAACAACACCAACAGCAGCAGGAACAACAGCAGCAACAGCAGGAGCAACAACAACAGCAGCAGGAACTACACTAACAGCAAACGGGATTATTATTTAAACGATAAAATATTAAAGCATGCCGCTGTTCAGAGAGACTTGGGTGTGCTAGTGCATGAGTCACAGAAGGTTGGTTTACAAGTGCAACAGGTGATTAAGAAGGCAAATGGAATTTTGTCCTTCATTGCTAGAGGGATGGAGTTTAAGACTAGGGAGGTTATGTTGCAATTGTATAAGGTGTTAGTGCGGCCACACCTGGAGTATTGTGTTCAGTTTTGGTCTCCTTACCTGAGAAAGGACGTACTGGCGCTGGAGGGTGTGCAGAGGAGATTCACTAGGTTAATCCCAGAGCTGAAGGGGTTGGATTATGAGGAGAGGTTGAGTAGACTGGGACTGTACTCGTTGGAATTTAGAAGGATGAGGGGGGATCTTATAGAAACATTTAAAATTATGAAGGGAATAGATAGGATAGATGCGGGCAGGTTGTTTCCACTGGCGGGTGACAGCAGAACTAGGGGGCATAGCCTCAAAATAAGGGGAAGTAGATTTAGAACTGAGTTTAGGAGGAACTTCTTCACCCAAAGGGTTGTGAATCTATGGAATTCCTTGCCCAGTGAAGCAGTTGAGGCTCCTTCATTACATGTTTTTAAGGTAAAGATAGATAGTTTTTTGAAGAATAAAGGGATTAAGGGTTATGGTGTTCGGGCCGGAAAGTGGAGCTGAGTCCACAAAAGATCAGCCATGATCTCATTGAATGGCGGAGCAGGCTCGAGGGGCCAGATGGCCTACTCCTGCTCCTAGTTCTTATGTTCTTATGTTCTTAACAGCAGCAGGAACAACAACAGCAACAGGAGCAACACCAGCAGCAGCAGGAACAACACCAGCAGCAGCAGGAACAACACCAGCAACAGGAGCAACACCAGCAGCAGCAGGAACAACACCAGCAGCAGCAGGAACAACACCAACAGCAGCAGGAGCAACATCAACAACAGCAGGAACAACACCAGCAGCAGCAGGAACAACACCAGCAGCAGGAACAACACCAACAGCAGCAGGAACAACAACAGCAACAGGAGCAACACCAGCAGCAGCAGGAACAACACCAACAGCAGCAGGAGCAACAACAACAGCAGCAGGAACAACACCAGCAGCAACAGGAACAACACCAGCAGCAGCAGGAGCAACACCAACAGCAGCAGGAACAACACCAGCAGCAGCAGGAACAACACCAGCAGCAACAGGAACAACACCAGCAGCAGCAGGAGCAACAACAACAGCAGCAGCAGGAACAACACCAGCAGCAGCAGGAACAACACCAGCAGCAGCAGGAACAACACCAGCAGCAGGAACAACATCAGCAGCAGCAGGAACAACAACAGCAGCAGCAGGAACAAAACCAACAGCAGCAGGAACAACACCAGCAGCAGCAGGAACAACACCAACAGCAGCAGGAGCAACAACAACAGCAGGAACAACACCAACAACAGCAGGAACAACAACAGCAGCAGGAGCAACAACGGCAGCAGCAGGAACAACACCAACAACAGCAGGAACAACACCAGCAGCAGGAACAACACCAGCAGCAGCAGGAACAACACCAACAGCAGCAGGAGCAACACCAACAGCAGCAGGAGCAACAACAACAGCAGGAACAACACCAACAGCAGCAGGAACAACAGCAGCAACAGCAGGAGCAACAACAACAGCAGCAGGAACTACACTAACAGCAAACGGGATTATTATTTAAACGATAAAATATTAAAGCATGCCGCTGTTCAGAGAGACTTGGGTGTGCTAGTGCATGAGTCACAGAAGGTTGGTTTACAAGTGCAACAGGTGATTAAGAAGGCAAATGGAATTTTGTCCTTCATTGCTAGAGGGATGGAGTTTAAGACTAGGGAGGTTATGTTGCAATTGTATAAGGTGTTAGTGCGGCCACACCTGGAGTATTGTGTTCAGTTTTGGTCTCCTTACCTGAGAAAGGACGTACTGGCGCTGGAGGGTGTGCAGAGGAGATTCACTAGGTTAATCCCAGAGCTGAAGGGGTTGGATTATGAGGAGAGGTTGAGTAGACTGGGACTGTACTCGTTGGAATTTAGAAGGATGAGGGGGGATCTTATAGAAACATTTAAAATTATGAAGGGAATAGATAGGATAGATGCGGGCAGGTTGTTTCCACTGGCGGGTGACAGCAGAACTAGGGGGCATAGCCTCAAAATAAGGGGAAGTAGATTTAGAACTGAGTTTAGGAGGAACTTCTTCACCCAAAGGGTTGTGAATCTATGGAATTCCTTGCCCAGTGAAGCAGTTGAGGCTCCTTCATTACATGTTTTTAAGGTAAAGATAGATAGTTTTTTGAAGAATAAAGGGATTAAGGGTTATGGTGTTCGGGCCGGAAAGTGGAGCTGAGTCCACAAAAGATCAGCCATGATCTCATTGAATGGCGGAGCAGGCTCGAGGGGCCAGATGGCCTACTCCTGCTCCTAGTTCTTATGTTCTTATGTTCTTAACAGCAGCAGGAACAACAACAGCAACAGGAGCAACACCAGCAGCAGCAGGAACAACACCAGCAGCAGCAGGAACAACACCAGCAACAGGAGCAACACCAGCAGCAGCAGGAACAACACCAGCAGCAGCAGGAACAACACCAACAGCAGCAGGAGCAACAACAACAGCAGGAACAACACCAGCAGCAGCAGGAACAACACCAGCAGCAGGAACAACACCAACAGCAGCAGGAACAACAACAGCAACAGGAGCAACACCAGCAGCAGCAGGAACAACACCAACAGCAGCAGGAGCAACAACAACAGCAGCAGGAACAACACCAGCAGCAACAGGAACAACACCAGCAGCAGCAGGAGCAACACCAACAGCAGCAGGAACAACACCAGCAGCAGCAGGAACAACACCAGCAGCAACAGGAACAACACCAGCAGCAGCAGGAGCAACAACAACAGCAGCAGCAGGAACAACACCAGCAGCAGCAGGAACAACACCAGCAGCAGCAGGAACAACACCAGCAGCAGGAACAACATCAGCAGCAGCAGGAACAACAACAGCAGCAGCAGGAACAAAACCAACAGCAGCAGGAACAACACCAGCAGCAGCAGGAACAACACCAACAGCAGCAGGAGCAACAACAACAGCAGGAACAACACCAACAACAGCAGGAACAACAACAGCAGCAGGAGCAACAACGGCAGCAGCAGGAACAACACCAACAACAGCAGGAACAACACCAGCAGCAGCAGGAACAACACCAGCAGCAGCAGGAACAACACCAGCAGCAGCAGGAGCAACACCAACAGCAGCAGGAGCAACACCAACAGCAGCAGGAACAACACCAGCAGCAGCAGGAACAACACCAACAGCAGCAGGAACAACACCAGCAGCAGGAGCAACAACGGCAGCAGCAGGAACAACACCAACAACAGCAGGAGCAACAACAGCAGCAGGAGCAACAACGGCAGCAGCAGGAGCAACAACAACAGCAGGAACAACACCAACAACAGCAGGAGCAACAACAGCAGCAGGAGCAACAACGGCAGCAGCAGGAGCAACAACAACAGCAGCAGCAGGAACAACACCAGCAGCAGCAGGAACAACACCAGCAGCAGCAGGAACAACACTAGCAGCAGGAACAACAACAGCAGCAGCAGGAACTACACCAACAGCAGCAGGAGCAACACCAACAGCAGCAGGAACAACAGCAGCAGGAGCAGGAGCAACAACAACAGCAGGAACAACACCAACAGCAGCAGGAGCAATAACAACAGCAGGAACAAAACCAACAGCAGCAGGAACAACACCAGCAGCAGCAGGAACAACACCAGCAGCAGCAGGAACAACAGCAGCAGGAACAGGAGCAGGTGCCGTACCAACTGCAGTAGGGGATAGTTTAAAAATAACTGGTCTTCCATTTCAGATGGAGGGAAGGTGAAACATTTTGCTCTCGAACTTAACGAGTCTGTGAACTCCGGGTCCAATAAATGTGAATAGAGCATTTCTGTCTCCACCATCAAACCAGGCAGTGATTACCATAGCCCCAACGTCCCTCTGGGTGAAAGGTATTTCCTCACGTCCCCTCCAAAGCTTCTACCAGTCACCTTAAATCTCGGCCCTCTGGTAATTGACCCTTTGGCTCAGGGAAAACAAGTCTCGTCTATCGTGTCTCGGCCCCTCTGCGCTTTGAACACCTCACTTTGGTCACCCTTTAGCCTCCTCTGTTCCAAGGTAAAGAACTCAGCCTGATCCAATTCCACTTCATAGCTGCAATTTCCCAGCCCTGGCAACACTCTTGTAAATCTCCTCTGCTCCCTCTCCAGAGCAATGATGTCCTTCTGTAAAGTGGTGACCAGGACTGCGCACAAAACCCCACAATTCCATCATCCCTGCTTTTGTATTCAGTACCTCGACCATGTAAGGAAATTATTCCGAATGCTTTCTTGACGATTGTCCACCGGTCCTGTCACCTTCAAGGATCCGTGGACACGCGATCCAAGCTCTCTCACTTCCTGAATCCCTCTCGATATCGTCCCATTTACCGAGTATTCCCTTCCTTTGTTTGTCCTCCCCAAATGCATTCCCTCCAGATCGAATTCCATTTGCCAATTCTCTGCCGCCTCAACTAAATTTCTCAACCTCAACTTCATTTTGGAAGATCTAATTCAAGAGCGGACTATATGGTCAATGGAAGAGTCCTGGGGAAAATTGATGTGCAGCGAGATCTAGGAGTTCAGGTCCATTGTACCCTGAAGGTGGCAACGCATGTCGATAGAGTGGTCAAGAAGGCATACAGCATGCTTGCCTTCATCGGACGGGGTATTGAGTACAAGAGTCGGCAGGTCATGTTGCAGTTGTATCGGACTTTGGTTAGGCCACATTTGGAATACTGCGTGCAGTTCTGGTCGCCACATTACCAGAAGGATGTGGATGCTTTAGAGAGGGTGCAGAGGAGGTTCACCAGGCTGTTGCCTGGTATGGAGGGTGCTAGCTATGAAGAAAGGTTGAGTAGATTAGGATTTTTTTCGTTGGAAAGATGGAGGTTGAGGGAACACCTGATTGAGGGCTACAAAATTATGAGAGGTATGGACAGGGTGGATAGCAACAAACTTTTTCCAAGAGTGGGGGTGTCAATTACAAGAGGTCACGATTTCAAGGTGAGAGGAGGAAGGTTTAAGGGAGATGTGCGTGGAAAGTTTTTTACGCAGAGGGTGGTGGGTGCCTGGAACGCTTTGCCAGCGGAGGTGGTAGAGGCGGGCACGATAGCATAATTTAAGATGCATCTGGACAGATGTATGAACGGGTGGGGAACAGAGGGAAGTAGATCCTTGGAAAATAGGGGACAGGTTTAGATAAAGGATCTGGATCGGTGCAGGCTGGGAGGGCCGAAGGGCCTGTTCCTGTGCTGTAAATTTCTTTCTTCTTTGTTCTGTTCTAAACCACTGATATCATTCCGGAGCCGGCAGCTATCCTCATCACCATCAACCACACGGCCAATCTTTGTGTCATCTGCAAATTGCCACATTTAAGTCTAAATGATGAATATATACAGCCTGGCGAGGGCGCCAACATTGAGCCCTGTGGAAACTTTCTTCACTCACAAAGGAATCCATCCCCACCGTCACCCCGTGATTCCCACTGAGCCTATTTTGGATTCAAGGCAACATCTTCACTTTTTTTTAAGTACATTTTTACAGGATGTTGGCTCGGCCAGCACTTTTGCCCACTCCTAATTGCCCACTCTGGTTAGCACTGCTGCCTCACAGCGCCAGGGACCCGGGTCCAATTCCGGCCTTCAGTGACTGGGAGGAGTTTCCACGTTGTCCCCGTGTGTGCGTGGGTTTCCTCTGGGTGCTCTAATTTCCTCCCGCAGTGCAAAGATGTGCAGGTTAGATGAATTGTTAGTGTCCAATAAGGTTAGGTGGGGTTACTCGTTGCTAGTAGTAGGTCGTGGGAGTGGGCCTAGGTCGGGTGCTCTTTCAGAGGGTCAGTGCAGAACCGATAGGCTGAATGGCCTCCTTCTGCACTGTAGGGATTCTAGGATTCTAATTGCCCCTTGACAAGGTGGTGCTTGTCCTGTTAGGTACACTGGTCTAACACTGGCTGCAACTGGATGCAGCTGAGATCAGAAAGATACTCCAGACCTTGAAGTTAGTTCAATCAGGTTTATTGAACTAAACTCACAGTTAGCACAGTTCTCTGTGAGTTCGACTCTCTGCTAACTTAAGTGTGGTTACTCTGTCTGACTGAACCAGGTTAGCTCTTAGCCACGTGGTGGAGGTGTGAGGTTGCAACAACACCTTTCTCGCTGCTTGTGCCTATCAGGTCCTCTAGTAGTGTGGTTTCTCGGGGTGGGGCTACTGTCTCTTTGCAGAGGAAGTGCTTTATTTGGAGGTGTCTCATTTCCTGTCCTTTTGCTAGTTCCCACTTCCTCGTCAGTTCGTCCAGTCTGCGCCCTACGTAGAAGTCCCCAATCGTCAATGTGCCACCGTCCCGCCTCCATCTTTTGAAGGTGGTATCCAGCATGGCTGGGGGGGGGATCTATGATAGCCGCATAAGGGGGCCATGGGGGGGAATTTTGGTTATCCCGAAGTGCTGTCTCAACTGGGTCCACATTCTCAGCGTGGCCGCTACCACTGGGCTGGTTGTGTACCTTGCTGAGGAGGATGGGAGTGCTGCTGTGGCCAGGGCTCGGAGGGTTGTTCCTTTACAGGATGCCTCCTCCATTTGAATCCAACCTAATCCGGGTTCTTGTACCCATCCCCTCACTATTTCTGCCGTTGCTGCCCAGTGGTAGTATTGCAGGTTTGGTAAAGCCAAGCACCTTTTGCAGTGTCGATTTGGGAATTCTCGGGTTCTTACCCCCCCCATACACAAACACCATGATTAGCCGGTCTATGTTTTGGAAAAAAAGCCTTGGGGATGAAGATCGGGATGGATCTAAACAGGAAGAGGAACCTTGGTAGTACGTTCATCTTGATCGTCTGCACTCTTCCCGCCAGGGAGAGTGGGAGTGAGCCCCACCGTTGAAGGTCTCTTACTTCCTCCACCAGGCTGGTCAGGTTCCACTTGTGGATCTGTGTCCAGTCTCTGGCTGTTTCGATCCCCAGGTAACGGAATCTGTTCTGGGACGTTTTGAACGGGAGCCCCTCCAGCTCTGTCCCTCCCCCTTTTGGGTTCACTGGGAATGCCTAATTTTTGCCCAGGTTAAGTTTGTAGCCCGAGAAGGTTCCAAACTCGTTCAGTATTTGCAGTATTGCCTTCAGTCCCTCCTATGGCTTCGAGACATAGAGGAGCAGGTCATCTGCATAGAGTGAGACTCTGTGCTCTCTGCCTCCTCTCCGGATTCCCTTCCAGCTTTTTGCTATCGCCAGGGGTTCGATCGCTAGCACAAACAAGGGGGACGCGTTAATGAAACAGTTCCTCGGCAGACTGGAACTACCAGTGGTGGGGGGAAGACTGACAGGGGGAGCTGGAAGCACCAATAGACCTGGGAGAAATCATGGAGAGCATCAGCTCCATGCAGGCGGGGAAGGCTATCCTTTACCTGCGCTATTTCCCTTGTGGCTGCCTGCTTTCTCAGCTAGTGAGCCAATAGGAGGCCAGCCTTGTCTCTGTGTTTGTAGAAGGTTCCCCCGTGTCTGGTGGAGTTGGTACACTGCTTTCCTAGTGGATAGCAGGTTAAAGTCCATTTGCAGCTTTTTCCTCTCCGCCAGCAGCTCTACGGTCAGGGCCTCGAAGTACTTTCTGTCGACTTCCAGATTGGAGTCCACCAGTTGTTGCCTAGCCACCCTCTCTTCCCTATCTCTACTTGCCTTGTAGGCTGTGATCTCTCCTCTGATCACGGCCTTCAGTGCCTCCCAGAACGTGGAGGGTGAGGCCTCCCCGTTTTGGTTGTTACTATCGTAGTCGCCTATAGCCTGCGATGTTTATTGACAGAAAGCCTTGTTGGCCAGGAGGTCCGTGTCCAGCCTCCACGTGCGGCGCTGGGCCCGGCCTGTCTCCAACCTCACATCCATACAATGTGGAGCGTGGTCGGAGATAACGATTGCGGAGTATTCAGTTCCCGTGATCCCCGGAAGCACCGATTTCCCCACTGCAAAGAAGTCGATACGGGTGTATACCTTGTGCGCCTGTGAAAAGTATGAGAATTCCTTCTCCCCGGGTACAGGAACCTCCATGTGTCCACCGCCCCCATCTGCTCCATAAATGCTCCGAGTTCCCTAGCCATGCAGACGTTTTCCCTGTTCTGGGGTTTGATTGGTCGGTCAGTGGGTCCAGCACGCAGTTAAAGTCACCCCCCCATAATCAGTCGGTGTGTGTCAAGGTTGAGGATTTCCGTCATGGTCTTCTTTATGAATACTGTGTCATCCCAGTTGGGACCGCACACATATACCAGTGTGCCCCTTCCAGGACACCGCTGACCATGACGTACCGTCCCCCTGGGTCCGTCTGTCTTGGTTTCTGTAAACCTCGTCCTTTTGCTAATTAATATTGTTACCGCCCTAGCCCTTGTCCCGCAGCATGAGTGGTATGTCTGTCCCACCCAGCCCTTCCTTACCAGCAGACGGTCCTTCTCCCTCAGATGCGTCTCTTGTAGGGAGATTATGTCGGCTTTTAGGCTTCTTCGGTGGGCGAAGACTCTGAATCTTTTCACTGGGCCATTGAGTCCCCTCACATTCCAGGTAACAATCCTGGTGGGGGGTTTCTGACCCCCCCGACCCGGTCCTGTGGGATCACCCATACTTACCTGGTGGATGCGCCCCTGCGCACCGGAGTCTCCCTTCGTCCTGACGCCCTCCCGAGTGGCTGTTTGCGACGCCATCTTGTTTCCTCGCCCTGCTCCCTGCCCGCCGAGGCCTGTGTCTGTACTGCTTCTCCATCTCACCCTCCTCTTAGCTTCTCTTTTGTTCTGCGCTCTCCCCCCGACTCCTCTCCCCCACACCCAGCCCCCGTCCCTCTGCCTCCACCCCCGTGTTCTTCACCCCCTCCTTCTGCCCCGCCCGACCCCCCGCTCTTTGTGCCAGGCGCTCCCTCGCCCCTGAGAGGCGCACCGTGGCCCTCCTTTCTTCCTGCCCTCCCGTGCCGGCCCTCCTCGCTCGCACGGTGGGCCCCCTCCCAGTACTTACCTTGCTCTGGCCGTGTTTAACCTTCCCCTTAGCCCTTATATCGCCCTCCTGTCCACTTTTCTCACCCTCACTTCCCTTGCTCTCTCCCCCCCCCCCCCCCCCCCGAGGCAGCACAGTCCCGCGTAAAACCTAAAACAGATGCGCGCACTTCATGATCTTACTGTCTCTGTTTACGGTCTGTCCTCCCCTCTTTGTTCCGATCCTTCCTTTCTTTTCCGTCCCCGTGGCTTTCATGGCTGTTGCGGCTTGTCCTCCCCTCGTTTCTTCGATCTAACAAACTCCTCAGCCTCCGCTGGGGTGTGACAGTACAGCTCCTTCCCCCTAAATGTTACCCAGAGCCTGTCCGGGAATTACATCCCAAATTTCACCTTACTTTTGTGGAGTGCTGATTTGTCCCTGTTGATCTCAGCCCTCCTTTTTGCCAGGTCCGCCCCAATGTCCTAGTACACCCTAATGTTAGAACATAGAACATAGAACAGTACAGCACAGAACAGGCCCTTCGGCCCTCAATGTTGTGCCGAGCCATGATCAACCTACTCAAACTCACGTATCCACCCTATACCCGTAACCCAACAACCCCCCCATTAACCTTACTTTTTTTAGGACACTACGGGCAATTTAGCATGGCCAATCCACCTAACCCGCACATCTTTGGACTGTGGGAGGAAACCGGAGCACCCGGAGGAAACCCACGCACACACGGGGAGGACGTGCAGACTCCACACAGACAGTGACCCAGCCGGGAATCGAACCTGGGACCCTGGAGCTGTGAAGCATTTATGCTAACCACCATGCTACCCTGCTGCCCTGAAGGGAATGTTCTTCCCTTCCCATCTCGTTTGCCGGGCCCACTTTCGGATTTTTTTTCCCTGTCCTGGAACCGGTGCGGCTTTGCGATAATCGCTCTGGTCTGCTCCCCGGCTTGGGGCTTGGATCGAAGCGGCCTGTGCCCTTCCCACTAGCTTGCCCAGTATTTGGGCGATGTAGCCAGTTGGGTCTCTGCCCTCTATCCCCTCTGGCAGACCCACTAATTCAACGTTCTGCCGTCTGGACCTATTTTCCTGGTCCTCCACTTTCCCTCTGGGGCTCCCCTGGGACGTCACCAACCTTTTCACCTCGGTTTCCAGAGTTACCATCCTCTCTCTCTGGTCCGAGGTGGCCCTCTCCAACTCCAGAACCGTCTCCTCCTGCGTCTCCACCTCCCTTCCCAGAACCGTCTCCTCCTGCGTCTCCTCCTCCCTTCCCAGAACCGTCTCCTCCTGCCTCTCCTCCTCCCTTCCCAGAACCGTCTCCTCCTGCGTCTACTCCTCCCTTCCCAGAACCGTCTCCTCCTGCCTCTCCTCCTCCCTTCCCAGAACCTCCTCCTGCGTCTCCACCTCCCTTCCCAGAACCGTCTCCTCCTGCCTCTCCACCTCCCTTCCCAGAACCGTCTCCTCCTGCCTCTCCACCTCCCTTCCCAGAACCGTCTCCTCCTGCCTCTCCTCCTCCCTTCCCAGAACCGTCTCCTCCTGCCTCTCCTCCTCCCTTCCCAGAACCTCCTCCTGCCTCTCCACCTCCCTTCCCAGAACCTCCTCCTGCCTCTCCACCTCCCTTCCCAAAACCTCCTCCTGCCTCTCCACCTCCCTTCCCAGAACCGTCTCCTCCTGCGTCTCCTCCTTCCTTCCCAGAACCGTCTCCTCCTGCGTCTCCTCCCTTCCCAGAACCTCCTCCTGCCTCTCCACCTCCCTTCCCAGAACCTCCTCCTCCTGCCTCTCCTCCTCCCTTCCCAGAACCGTCTCCTCCTGCCTCTCCACCTCCCTTCCCAGAACCTCCTCCTGCCTCTCCTCCTCCCTTCCCTGAACCGTCTCCTCCTGCGTCTCCTCCTCCCTTCCCAGAACCGTCTCCTCCTGCCTCTCCTCCTCCCTTCCCAGAACCGTCTCCTCCTGCCTCTCCACCTCCCTTCCCAGAACCTCCTCCTGCCTCTCCACCTCCCTTCCCAGAACCGTCTCCTCCTGCGTCTCCTCCTCCCTTCCCAGAACTGTCTCCTCCTGCGTCTCCTCCTCCCTTCCCAGAACCTCCTCCTCCAGCCTCTCCACCTCCCTTCCCAGAACCGTCTCCTCCTGCGTCTCCTCCTCCCTTCCCAGAACCTCCTCCTCCTGCCTCTCCACCTCCCTTCCCAGAACCTCCTCCTGCCTCTCCTCCTTCCTTCCCAGAACCGTCTCCTCCTGCGTCTCCATCTCCCTTCCCAGAACCGTCTCCTCCTGCCACTCCTCCTTCCTTCCCAGAACCGTCTCCTCCTGCGTCTCCTCCTCCCTTCCCAGAACCTCCTCCTGCGTCTCCTCCTCCCTTCCCAGAACCTCCTCCTGCCTCTCCACCTCCCTTCCCAGAACCTCCTCCTGCGTCTCCTCCTCCCTTCCCAGAACCTCCTCCTGCCTCTCCACCTCCCTTCCCAGAACCTCCTCCTGCCTCTCCTCCTCCCTTCCCAGAACCTCCTCCTGCGTCTCCACCTCCCTTCCCAGAACCTCCTCCTCCTGCCTCTCCACCTCCCTTCCCAGAACCGTCTCCTCCTGCCTCTCCACCTCCCTTCCCAGAACCTCCTCCTGCGTCTCCTCCTCCCTTCCCAGAACCTCCTCCTGCCTCTCCTCCTCCCTTCCCAGAACCGTCTCCTCCTGCCTCTCCTCCTCCCTTCCCAGAACCGTCTCCTCCTGCCTCTCCTCCTCCCTTCCCAGAACCGTCTCCTGCCTCTCCACCTCCCTTCCCAGAACCGTCTCCTCCTGCGTCTCCTCCTCCCTTCCCAGAACCTCCTCCTGCGTCTCCACCTCCCTTCCCAGAACCTCCTCCTGCCTCTCCTCCTCCCTTCCCAGAACCTCCTCCTGCCTCTCCTCCTCCCTTCCCAGAACCGTCTCCTCCTGCCTCTCCACCTCCCTTCCCAGAACCGTCTCCTCCTGCGTCTCCTCCTCCCTTCCCAGAACCGTCTCCTCCTGCCTCTCCACCTCCCTTCCCAGAACCTCCTCCTGCCTCTCCTCCTCCCTTCCCAGAACCGCCTCCTCCTGCCTCTCCACCTCCCTTCCCAGAACCTCCTCCTGCGTCTCCTCCTCCCTTCCCAGAACCTCCTCCTGCGTCTCCTCCTCCCTTCCCAGAACCGTCTCCTCCTGCCTCTCCACCTCCCTTCCCAGAACCTCCTCCTGCCTCTCCACCTCCCTTCCCAGAACCGTCTCCTCCTGCCTCTCCTCCTCCCTTCCCAGAACCTCCTCCTGCCTCTCCACCTCCCTTCCCAGAACCGTCTCCTCCTGCGTCTCCTCCTCCCTTCCCAGAACCGTCTCCTCCTGCCTCTCCACCTCCCTTCCCAGAACCGTCTCCTCCTGCGTCTCCTCCTCCCTTCCCAGAACCTCCTCCTGCCTCTCCTCCTCCCTTCCCAGAACCTCCTCCTGCGTCTCCTCCTCCCTTCCCAGAACCGTCTCCTCCTGCGTCTCCACCTCCCTTCCCAGAACCGTCTCCTCCTGCGTCTCCTCCTCCCTTCCCAGAACCTCCTCCTGCCTCTCCTCCTCCCTTCCCAGAACCTCCTCCTGCCTCTCCTCCTTCCTTCCCAGAACCGTCTCCTCCTGCGTCTCCTCCTCCCTTCCCAGAACCTCCTCCTGCGTCTCCTCCTCCCTTCCCAGAACCTCCTCCTGCCTCTCCACCTCCCTTCCCAGAACCTCCTCCTGCCTCTCCTCCTCCCTTCCCAGAACCGTCTCCTCCTGCGTCTCCACCTCCCTTCCCAGAACCGTCTCCTCCTGCCTCTCCTCCTCCCTTCCCAGAACCGTCTCCTCCTGCCTCTCCACCTCCCTTCCCAGAACCGTCTCCTCCTGCCTCTCCTCCTCCCTTCCCAGAACCGTCTCCTCCTGCCTCTCCTCCTCCCTTCCCAGAACCTCCTCCTGCGTCTCCACCTCCCTTCCCAGGCCTTCGATGGTTCGCTGCATTTTGTCCGTTGTCTCCGCCCGCACCTCCTTCACCGTTGTGTGGAGCTCCGCCCTGATCGCCTTCTTTATAGCGTTTGGCTTCTTCTCCGTTTCTCCCCCTGCGCGGGGGGTAGGGGTGCGTGGGGGAGGGGGGGATGGTCGCTGTGCAGGGGGTGGGGGGGTATGGTCACGGTGGGGGATGATGGTCGCTGTGCGGGGGGTGGGGGGGGTGGGGGGGCTGGTCGCTGTGCGGGGTGTGGGGGGGGTGGGGGGGATGGTCGCTGTGCGGGGGGTGGGGGATGGTCGCTGTGCGGGGGGTGGGTGGGATGGGGGTGGTGTGGGGGAGTAGGGGGATGGTCGCTGTGCGGGGGGTGGGGGGATGGTCGCTGTGCGGGGGGGGGGGGGGGGTGGGGTGCGGGGTGGTGTGGGGGAGTAGGGGGGATGGTCGCTGTGCGGGGGGTGGGGGGGGTGGGGTGCGGGGTGGTGTGGGGGAGTAGGGGGGATGGTCGCTGTGCGGGGGGTGGGGGGATGGTCGCTGTGCGGGGGGTAGGGGTGGGGGGATGGTCGCTGTGCGGGGGGTAGGGGTGGGGGGGGTGATGGTCGGCGTGTCCTGTTTCTGCTCCGCTCTTCAGCCCGCCAGCTTTTCCGCTTCCTGGTTCGCCTGAACCTCCGCCTCACCCCGTGGGGCCGTCGGTCTGCGCGGCCGCAGCTCCTGAACCTCCGCCTCGCCCCGTGGGGCCGTCTGCCTGAGAGGCCGCAGCTCCTGAACCTCCGCCTCGTCCCGTGGGGCCGTCGGTCTGCGCGGCCGCAGCTCCTGAACCTCCGCCTCGCCCCGTGGGGCCGTCGGCCTGCGCGGCCACAGCTCCTGAACCTCCGCCTCGCCCCGTGGGGCCGTCGGCCTGCGAGGCCACAGCTCCTGAACCTCCGCCTCACCCCGTGGGGCCGTCTGCCTGAGAGGCCTCAGCTCCTGAACCTCCGCCTCGCCCCGTGGGGCCGTCTGCCTGCGCGGCCACAGCTCCTGAACCTCCGCCTCGCCCCGTGGGGCCGTCTGCCTGAGAGGCCGCAGCTCCTGAACCTCCGCCTCGTCCCGTGGGGCCGTCTGCCTGCGAGGCCGCAGCTCCTGAACCTCCGCCTCGCCCCGTGGGGCCGTCGGTCTGCGAGGCCGCAGCTCCTGAACCTCCGCCTCGCGCCGTGGGGCCGTCTGCCTGAGAGGCCGCAGCTCCTGAACCTCCGCCTCGCCCCGTGGGGCCGTCTGCCTGAGAGGCCGCAGCTCCTGAACCTCCGCCTCGTCCCGTGGGGCCGTCTGCCTGCGAGGCCGCAGCTCCTGAACCTCCGCCTCGCCCCGTGGGGCCGTCGGTCCTGCGAGGCCGCAGCTCCTGAACCTCCGCCTCGCGCCGTGGGGCCGTCTGCCTGAGAGGCCGCAGCTCCTGAACCTCCGCCTCGCCCCGTGGGGCCGTCTGCCTGAGAGGCCGCAGCTCCTGAACCTCCGCCTCGCCCCGTGGGGCCGTCTGCCTGCGAGGCCGCAGCTCCAGCCTTTTTCCGACGCCTTCTTTCGCCTTTTGCTGGATCTCTCGCGATCCCCACTCCTGCTCCACGTGAAGTCAGTCCGCTGGACCCACCGGGGACCAGTCTCTCCTCTCTTGCCCTTTTAACTCTCCCGCTCTGCTTGGGCAAGGCGAGGGGAACAACCCCCCCCCCCCCCCCCCCGGAAAAAGACCGTGATTTCGCGGACCGGCGCGAGCCTCTTTAATGCTCCGCTCGTCACGGGGCGATGTTTAGACTCTCTCTTGTCGGAGATAGTCACGACCGGGCACTTGTGCGGCATAAATGTAACTTTCATGTCAGCCCCAAAACTAGATATTGTCCAGGTCTTGCTTCATTTGGACATGGACTGCTTCAGTATCTGAGGAGTCGCTAATGGTGCTGAACATTGTGCAGTCATCCGCAAACATCCCCACTTCTGACCTTATGATGGAAGGAAGGAAATTAGAACATAGAAAAATACAGCACAGAAGAGGTCCTTTTCCCACGATGTTGTGCCGAACATTTGTCCTGGATTGAGAACAGATTAACCAACACCCCATCATTCTACCGTAATCCACTGATGGAGCAGCTGAAGTTGAGCTAACGGCACTACCCTGAGGAACTCCTGCAGTGATGTCCTGGAGCTCCAACTATCAACCATTTTCCTTTGTGCAAAGTATGACTCCAACCAACAGATAGTTTTGCTCCAGACTGCAAATAACCAGTTTGACTCCGTCTTGTTAGTTAAACACCAGATCAAGCATCGTTTCATCTTTTATTTACAAATATACAATATGTCGTTTTTGTTCTTGTAATAAGTATTAAAAGTTTCGAGAATCTTCTGCATAGCCATTACCTTCAGCTTGTACAAAGTAGATTTATTAATGTTTATTTTATTATTTTTCACAGAGAAGATTTTCATTTTTACTCAGACATAATGCGTCTTTGTCTCTGCCTATCCAATAGATCCAATGTGCGACCTCCTGTTGCAATCTGTCAGGTGGTAAAGTGCAATGCAAACCAAACCCAAAAGGGAAACTTGTCAAGCTAACACAACTCTTTTTTTTTGTATTTTTACCACAAGATTGTGTTCAGAAGTCAGGAGCCATAAATTTCAGTCACACAGATTTTAAGTATTAAACTAAAACATTTATTAACAAAAGAAAAGAAAATTTAAAACACACAAGATTGCATTTACACAGTTAAAATTCAGTTTTACAGAACTTTCCCCCCCAAAAGACTTCCCTGCTTGGTTAGATTCAGAAATGAAGAGCCCCTTTAGGCAACAATCCCTTATAGACATTTGATGTATGAAAAAAAATCCAGTAATATGACTACATGGCAAACCCACTACGGCTGGCGAAACAATATGTCATAGGGCTCACTCTCACTCTGCTGTGGAGTCTCAAGAAACTTTGAAACAGAATCCTGCTTTCTGAAACAGCGTACACTTTCCTGGGTTGGTGGAAGAAGCCACACTTTCCAGGAGGCCTCAGTATCTCTGCATGATTACTTTCCCTCCTCTTTCACCTTGATTCCATTGTCCATCTCCTTCTTTGAAATGTTCCCTTCCCAGAATGTAAAAATAATTTATGCTTTCCTTCATGTCACCATTCTTGGGTCAAATCCCGTGAAACGAAGGGTAGCAATTGATACGTAATAATGATAAACTGATTCTCAAACCAAGATCACTTGACGAGAACAATTTGTGGCGTGGACATGTGGAGAGGCAAAGGGGGACAAGCGAGTGGGAATCTAGCCGTGATACATCCTACAGCGCCTGTACAAAGCACAGGTATAGCTAATAACCTGACATAATTCGAATCACAAAAGGTGACAGGGGCAAACGAGACCAGGCTTATTTTCAATAAGGAAAACAATTTACATTCAAACACACAGCAGTGTTTTATTGGATCAGGTTCGCAGAGTAACACCGTCAGCTTCAGCCTAAGCAGGGCAAAAGATCTGAACTCATATCAATGTCCCACTGTTAAGCTTCGCGTCCGATAATAATTTCATTCAATTAGGCGTTTTACAGCCTTCGAGAAACAACATTGGCTTTAACAATTTCAGATCATATCCACCGCTCACATTATCTCGTACACCATGTGGTGGGGTTGGTTCACCCCTATGTCTACTTCTCCCCTTTGGCTTTGCAACTTTATTGTCTTTATCAAAATTTCCTTCACTATGTTGTGTGTGTGTGAGAGAGCGTGTGTGTGTTTTTGTGTGTCAGTATGTGTGTGTATGTGTGCACGAGTATGTGTGAGTATGTTTGTCTATGTGTGAGTAAGTGTGTGTGTGTGTGTGTGTGTGTGAGTGAACATGTGTGTGAGAGAAGTGTGTGTGTAAGTGTATGTGTGTGTGTGTGTGAGTGAGTGAACATGTGTGTGAGAGAAGTGTGTGTGTAAGTGTATGTGTGTGTGTGTGTGTGAGTGAGTGAATATGTGTGTGAGAGAAGTGTGTGTGTGTGTGTGAGTGAATATGTGTGTGAGAGAAGTGTGTGTGTGTGTATGTGTGAGCTCTCTTGAGAATGAATTAAAATTCTGGTCCGGCCATAGCGAGACTTGAACTCATATCACTCAGTCATTGAATTGAAAGCAGAATACTGCCCGTGCTGGGAATCTAAGCAGAAAATGCTTCTTTTGTTTCACTCAACTGTAAGTGGGACTTTGTTCTTCTGTTTCATTCTTGCCATGTGTTTAACCTGTCCGATCTCCCAGATATACAGGTTACGGTTCGCTCGCTAAATCTGAACCATTTTTTCTAATTCATTCATGGAAATGTGGGGGTCCCTGGCTGGTCAGCATTTGTTTCCTATCACCAATTGCCCTTCAACTGAATGTCTTGCTTGGCCATTTCCAGAGGGACAGTTCAGAGTCAACCGGGTTGCTGTGTGGGGTCTGGAGTCACGTGTAGGCAGGACCCGGTACGGACGGCAGATTTCCTTCCCTTGAAGGGATGTCGGTGACCCAGATGGGGTTTGAAAGACAACCGCCAATGGTTTCAATTCCGGACGTTCCATTGAATTCAAGTTTCACCACCTGGGCCCCTGGCGGGAGTCGAACCCGGGATCCCAAGAGCGCCTGGGTCTCTGGATTGCTGGTCCAGTGACAGCACGCCTGCACCTCCACCCTCTCCTGTGACCATCTAACTGCCGTTAGACTCGCACGCAGTAATGCCTACCCTTCAAGCCCCACTGTGAGCTGCACATCTGCCTAACCTGGTTTGAAAAATAAAGTGCAAAGAGAAACCCCTATAAACATTGCACAATAAAAACAAGACAGTCACCTCCAAAGCACACCTCCATTCATGGCAAACAGATGGGTTTGAAAGTCAGAATTATTCCAGTAGGTGTATCGGTGAGGCTGTGCAACAGATAATTGAAAATCCATAAAGAGTTAATTCACACCTTCAGGACGCAGAGACCCTGACGTGTTTCATTAAAGTAAATCTCATCGATATTTTTTTTTTCCCCCCCCCCCCTCCAATTAGCCCGGTCGCTGGGAAATCATTGTGGATGGCTCATTCCCAGAAACGTTCATCGTTCCCCCCTCACACCCACCCACCACTATCCCCCGCTCACCCCCCTCTCCCCCCCCCCACCCCGTAGCCCACCCTTGCCGAGAGAATGATAGAGTTCATTCACACACACATGGTTGTTTTATCTAACGCAAACCAGCCAGGCAGAGCAAGGCCAGCACAATGCTCAGCGGGAGAGAGGACTGAAGGTGGCCGCTTCCGTTGCACAGGTCAACATTGCAGCATCTGGTATTGAGCGACACCGTAAAAACCTGGAAACTTTGTTCAAGCGTTTTATTGCAGTTGGCAGGAAGAGTACATCCAGAATTGTAGACCGAGACCTTACCTGGAAAAATGAGAAAATCTGGTTAAATGAATGCAGGGTTAAGTACTGTCTTCTTAACCTTATGGGCCTCATCCCTAATTTCCCTTGAAGCGTTAAGAATCAGCCACATCACTGTGGGGTCTGGAGTCACATGTAGGCCAGACCTACATCGTTCCCCTGATTTACTTCCCCTGAAGCACGTTGGTGAACCGCGCGGGGGTTTTTTTTTTTTAGCGACAATTGATTCACGGAGACTTTTAATTCCAGATTTTTTAAATTGAAATCAAGTTCCCCCAGGGTTCCAACCTGCATGTGCCAAACCCCCCCCCCCCCTCCCCTCCCCCACCCCGCAACCCCTGCCAAAATCCACAGCCGATAAAGATATCTCGCTGCTGGCGATAATATTGTGTGTTGATTTGTGGTGTTTGCCCCTTTAAGGGCAACACAGCAGAATAAGGGTTACCTGGACCATTACAAAGGTTTATATTTGCATTGTAAACATTAGAATTAATGTGTTTAATTTAATTTCGCTGCCTGCGAGGTAAAACCTACACTTAGATACACGCTTGACAGAGGTGTTGCTATGTGTGGGGGTTGGTTTCAATTCCAGCTGAGTTTCTATTGTGCTTAGAGAGGGCTACAGCATGAAGAATAAATAAACCAGCAGTGGTTGCTCAGCAACTGGGGCCTTGTAAGGTCTGAATTTGATTGCAGTTGGTGATAAGTAGCAAGAGAGAAGGCGGCTCTCATAGGTCTGGTAGCAGCAGCTGCTTTTAGAAAGCTAGACAAGGAACACCTCTCTCAGCCTTGCTAGAAGAAAAGCCATACAATAGAGTAACGGTGAAGAAAACAAATGCCTGAAACCTAAAGTCCGGCAAGTTAAGGAAACTAGAAAAATGAAGCGAGGTTTCCCAGACGTCTGGGATAATGGAACTGAGGAAACTGGGACTCCACAACAGATTACTGTTCAGTAAAGTCACAGAGAGTTGAAAAGGCATCAGATCGTGAGAGACCAGACTGATATTTGTAGTAGTGCCAAGGTTTGAGAGCAATCACTGCAACTTGGAAGACAGTATTTGAATTTTACACAAACTCTGGCTGGACCTCAGAGTTTGTGTCAAAGTCTTTCAGACAAAAGATATCCTATAGGGAGTGGTGTAAATCCTGGACTGGATTCGCTGTTCAAAGTGAAGTGGAAGCTTTGTTCAAAAGTGTCATTTGGAAAATCTGGTCTGGATTTCGGAATGCAAGCTGCTCAGGCAAAGTTGTGAGAGAAGGTTTAAAAGTGTGCTTTTGGGAGAGGGCTTTGGAAACCCTCATGTGCTGATAATCTGGGGGAATTCTGTGGATTTCTCCACAGACTCTAACTTGGGTTCAGACTGGGTGTGTGTATTTGACCACATCCAATCTGTGTGCTGAAAGGGACTTTGTGTTAATGAGACTATTATAGATTAATATGTACTTTGTAACCCGTGTTGATCTTAAAATCTTGAGTTTGCACTTTCTCCCCGTGTCTGCGTGGGTTTCTTCCGGGTACTCCGGTTTTCTCCCACCAACCAAAGATGTGCCGGTTAGGTGGATTGGCCGTGATAAATTGTCCCTTAGGTGTCCCGGGATGTGAGATTAGGTGGATTGACCGTGCTATGTTGTCCCTTAGTGTCCAAAGATGTGGTGGTTAGGTGGATTGGCACGATAATTGTCTCTTAGTGTCCAAAGATGTACAAGCTCACTGGGGTTACGAGGATAGGGTAGGGAAGTGGGCCGAGGTTAGCATGCTCTTTCAGAGGGTCAGTGCAGATCCGATGGGCCAAATGGCCTCCTTCTGCAGTGTAGGGATTCAATGGAATCTATGAATCAATCAGGGGGGGGGTAGGGTCCTCCCTTCGGCAGAAGGCCTGTAGACGACGAGGAATGTTTGTTCTGAATGGTGTAGAGTTTTACTTGAAGCTAATTACTTGGTCTTCGCCTTTGTGCTCTCCGAGGGCCAGCAGCAGGCACAAGGCCGTCTAGATCTCCCGGGAGCTGTTCTTGCCACAATGGGCCAGGGGGGAAGCCTCACCCACAAGTGCTCGAAGATGTCGCTGATGAACAAGTTCATGAGGCCCCAGAGGAGATGCCGGTGTTGGACAGCTGTACGGTTTTTCTTACCAATAAATACCATTTGTGTTTCTAATGAAGACTGCAAAGGTGTGTCATTACATACATTTACCTCATTTACCTCATGTGGGATTAGGAAATGGTTGCAAGGCAGAAGACTGCCATTTGGCCCATCGAGCAATGCTGCTGGCCCTCTGGAGGAGCAGTTTAAGTTATACCCATGACCCTGTCTCTAAAGGCACTGGAGAACTCTGCTGTGATTCACATCGAATGGCGGAGCAGCTTTGAAGGACGACTCCTCCTGCTTTTTCCCATGTTGCTATGCAACACAATTGTGGGCTAAACGGGCAATTTCAGAAATACCAACTGGACGAATCAGCATGCGAGCAAATGAAATAGGAGCCACTCGGCCCATCTAGTCTGCTCCGCCATTCAATAAGATCGCGACTGATCTGATTGTAACCTCGACCCCACATTCCAGGCGACCTCCCGATCACCTTTCACCCCCCCTCGTTAATCAAAAATCCAGCCGGCTCTGCCTTAAACACATTCAAAGACTGTAGATTCAGGAATCTAGCAAGCATTCAGTAATTCACTAAAACACGGTTACTGTGGGATGTCCTTACTTACCAGCCTTCCCAACCCGTTCGAAACAAAGCTCGGCCGGGTTAGTGCAGTTCTTGGCACCGGAAATGCATTTCCCGAATGACAGGGCGCAGTGAAAGCATCGTAAGCTGGCAGCTGTGCACGGAGAACATGGGAGAGAAGAGAGAAAAGTGTCAGAAAATAAATAAATAACACTTTGCAGCGATAATTCACACAAACATGCAGCGACCAGAGCAGCAGTCAGGCCCCTTGAGCCTGACCCGCCATTCAGTAAGACCATTGGTTGATCTGATTGTGACGTCAACCCCACATCTCTGCCGACCCCCCCCCCCATAACCTTTCAGCACCCCCCCCCCCCCCCCTTGTTAATCAAGACTCTATCCAGCTCTGCCATAAAAATATTCGAAGGGCCGAATATTATGCTCCCCACAAGGTGGGTTCTGAGGTGGGGAGGGGGGGGCAGGGGAGGATGCAATTGAATCCATAGGGTTCCTGTTATGGGCCAGGGTATAGAGAACCCCAAAGTGTATCATGGAGTTCACCTGACCCACAACCTTTAATAGATTGTGGTATGGGGAGCACACGGCCCACTCTACAGGTGGGGTACAGCAGAAATGGAAAAGTATTTTTTAAAGCAAAACAATGTTTATTCTATGAACTCAAGTTAACCTTTTTAAAACATACAGTGAACATCTTAGCAACCATCAATTCAAATACAACCCCGAAAGAATGCAACACTAAATAATCCTTTAAGCTTTCCTTTTTAACATCCATACAACTTTAAAAAAAACACCTTTTAACAGAAGCACATTAGGTTTACATTCACTACTGAAAATATTTATAATTCTGATGATCAAGAGATAGTCTTTGATGGCAGAGAGAACAGCAGCACACCTGCTCTGTCTGGCTTCAGCTCCAACACTGAAAACGAAACGAAAACACACCCTGCAGCCTGCTCAAGAATGAAAGTAAAAAGCTGACAGACAGCCCAGCTCCACCCACTCTCTGACATCACTGCAGTAGTAAACACCCATTTCTTAAAGGTACTCTCACTGCAGATATTTATATACACACCCATTTATAAACACCCATTTCTTAAAGGTACTCTCACATGACAGATCCACCCCCCCACCACCCGACAACCCACCCAGGCGCCCTAGCAGAGGACATCCGCCAAGGCCATCAGCCAGGACCTCAGCGGGTACCCCTTATCCCCCAAAGACCAATCCGTCATCCGCGAAGATGCCGGGGTTCTCCAAGTGTCCCAGGACATTCCCTGGAAAGTGTGCACACATGTGCATGACCTAGAGGCGGTGGTCGCACACGAGTTGAACATTCATGGAGTGGAACCTGGTCCTGTTAATGAAGGGTCATCCCATCGAAAGATCAGTGACGAAGCCCTTGAGCAGTTCAGTGAAAGTAGGAAGGAACTGAAACGTAGAATTAGGAGGGCTAAAAGGAGCCATGAAATGACTTGAGCAAACATGGTCAGGGAGATTGTCAAGACTTTTTATGCATATATTAGGACAAGAGGGTAGCAAGAGAAAGAGTAGGCCCCACTCAAGGACAATGGTGGGAAGTTATGTGTGGAACCACAAGAACGGGATGAAATCCTTAATGAGTGCTTCGTTTCGGTATTCACCAGGGAGAAGGACATGACGGAAGTTGAGGTCAGGGGTAGGTGTGGGAACAATCTTGAGAACGTCAATATATCAAAGGAGGAAGTGTTGAGTATTCGAAATTGCATTGAGGTGGACAAGTCCCCAGGGCCAGATGGGATCTATCCCAGGTTACTGCAGGAGGCAAGTGGAGAAAGTAGCTGGGGCCTTAACAGATATCTTCACATCATCTTTGACCACAGGTGAGGTCCCAGAGGACTGGACAATAGACAATGATATTCCCTTGTTGAAAAAAGGAACAGGGACAATCCAGCAAATGAAAGTCCGGTCAGCCTGATCAGTGGTGGGGAAGCTTTTGGAAAAGATACAGAGGGACAGGATATATGCACATTTGGGAGGAAAATGGACTAGTTAGTGACAGGCAGCATGGTCATGTCTCACCAACTTGATTGAGTTTTTTGAAGAGGTGATGAAGAAACTTGATGAGGGAAGGGTTGTGGATGTAGTTTATATGGACTTTAGTAAGGTGTTTGTTAAGGTCCCACATGGCAGTATGGTACAAAAATTAAATTGGATTTGGGGTGGGCTGGCGAGGTGGATACAGAATTGGCTTGGTCATAGAAGACAGAGAGTAGCAATGGAAGGGTGTGTTTCAGAATGGAGATCTGTAGCTAGAGGTGTTCCGCAGGGATCAGTGCTGGGACCTCTGTTGTTTGCAATATATATAAATGATCTAGAGGAAAATGTGGGTGGTCTGATTGCAGATGGAGTTTAATCTGGACAAATGCGAGGTGATGCATTTTGGAGGATCAAATCTCGGTATGAATTATACTGTAAATGGCAGAACCCTCAGGAACATTAACATAGAGGGATCTGGGCGTGCAGGTCCACAGTTCCCTACAAGTGGTATCACAGGTGGCCAAGGTGATTTAAGAAGGCATTGATAAAGCTTGCCTTCATCAGCCGGGGCATTGAGTACAGGAGTTGGAAATTTCACATTGCAGCTATATAAAACCTTAGTTAGGCCGCATTTGGAGTATTGCGTGCAGTTCTGGCCACCACATCATCAGAAGGACGTGGAAGCTTTGGAAAGAGTGTAAAGAAGGTTGACCAGGATGTTGCCCGGTCTCGAGGGTGTTGGCTGTGAGGAGAGGTTGAATAAATTAGGATTTTTTTCACTGGCAAGACGGTGGCTGAGGGGAGATCTGATAGAGGTTCACAAAATGATGAGAGGCACAGACAGGGTGGATAGTCAGAGGCTTTTTCCAAGACAGGAAGTGTCAATGACAAGGGGGCCCCGGTTCAAGGTGAGAGGAGGAAAGCTCAAGGGAGATGTGCGGGGTACGTACCAATTCAAAGGTATATCAGCTCATTTTCACAGAAAAAAAAAATCAAACACACGGTTTTCACCTCTCGCAGGTACCTCAACAGAAACGATGTGTCTATCAATGTGTGACCTTTTCCATGTACGAGCGCCATTCTCAATCCAGGAGCCGCAGCTCAGGCCCTCCCCAAGGCCGAATCTCGCCGGAAACAAATCCTGCCATCCATATATTCCACTGGGGTCCAAGGTGCAGTTGAACATCCTTGTTTCCAGCGTGTTCAACCCACGGTGACGTGCCCGTTACAGGCACCACTCACCACACCAACAACAAAAGCATCAGCAATCTGCAGAAAGCATTTCTTCACCACCGTCATCAGGTGGGCGATCGGCAACAATGTCGCTCACCACGGCCCGCAGCGTCTTCTTGCTGCAAACCGGTTTGCCTTCTGGACTCGTACATCCCCCCCCCCCCCCCCCCGAGTCCAGAGTTCCAGGAGCTCTTAGGGAAAAAATTGTCCTTCTTTCCGGCGACAGAAAAAGAGGGAAACAGCAACAGCAGCCTCCAGGCAGCTGCAGCCACCAGCAGGAGCGAGCAGCAAACGCAACCTGCAACTGTGAAGTTCTCTCACAAATATCGAGGCCAGTTCCTTATGAGAAATAACCTTCAGCCGCGAAGCTAGAGGCTGCTCACAGTCAAAGGGAGTTAAAGTGACCTTCAGCAGAGAACCAAGAGCAATGTCCCGGAAGTGTTTGGTCGGACACACAGTTGTTGCCCCTGTTATGGGCAGCCATGATGTGGAGATGTTGGACTGGGGTGAGGACAGTAAGAAGTCTGACAACACCAGGTTAAAGTCCAACAGGTTTGTTTCAAACACGAGCTTTCGGAGCGCAGCTCCTTCCTCAGGTGAATGGGCCATTCAACCGTGCAACCCTGCACACCAGGCCGCTTCCCCAGAGCCCCCCCACCTCCCGTACAGCGCAACCCTGCACACCAGGCCGCTTCCCCAGAGCCCCCCACCTCCCATACAGCGCAACCCTGCACACCAGGCCGCTTCCCCAGAGCCCCCCCACCTCCCGCACAGCGCAACCCTGCACACCAGGCCGCTTCCCCAGAACCCCCCCACCTCCCGCACAGCGCAACCCTGCACACCAGGCCGCTTCCCCAGAGCCCCCCAACTCCCATACAGCGCAACCCTGCACACCAGGCCGCTTCCCCAGAGCCCCCCCACCTCCCGCACAGCGCAACCCTGCACACCAGGCCGCTTCCCCAGAACCCCCCCCCCTCCCGTACAGCGCAACCAGCACACCAGGGCCGCTTCCCCAGAGCCCCCACCTCCTGTACAGCGCAACCCTGCACACCAGGCCGCTTCCCCAGAACCCCCCCACCTCCCGCACAGCGCAACCCTGCACACCAGGCCGCTTCCCCAGAGCCCCCCACCTCCCGCACAGCGCAACCCTGCACACCAGGCCGCTTCCCCAGAGCCCCCCCACCTCCCGCACAGCGCAACCCTGCACACCAGGCCGCTTCCCCAGAACCCCCCCACCTCCCGTACAGCGCAACCAGCACACCAGGCCGCTTCCCCAGAGCCCCCACCTCCTGTACAGCGCAACCCTGCACACCAGGCCGCTTCCCCAGAGCCCCCCCACCTCCCGCACAGCACAACCCTGCACACCAGGCCGCTTCCCCAGAGCCCCCCCACCTCCCGCACCGTGCAACCCTGCACACCAGACCGCTTCCCCAGAACCCCCCACCTCCCGCACAGCGCAACCCTGCACACCAGACCGCTTCCCCAGACCCCCCCCCCCCACCTCCCGTACAGCGCAGGCCCCAGGCCCCCCCATTCGGACCCCCCCATTCAGACCCCCCCATTCAGACCCCCCCATTCAGACTCCCCCCCATTCAGACTCCCCCCATTCAGACCCCCCCATTCAGACCCGCCCCATTCAGACCCCCCCATTCAGACCCCCCCATTCAGACCCCCCATTCAGACCCCCCCCCATTCAGACCCCCATTCAGACCCCCCCCCCATTCAGACCCCCCATTCAGATCCCCCCATTCAGAGCCCCCCATTCAGACCCCACCATTCAGCCCCCCCCATTCAGACCCCCCATTCAGGGACCCCCATTCAGAGACCCCCATTCAGACCCCCCCCCCATTCAGATCCCCCCATTCAGACCCCCCATTTAGACTCCCCCCATTCAGACCCCCCCATTCAGACCCCCCCCATTCAGACCCCACCCCATTCAGACCCCCCCATTCAGACCCCACCCCATTCAGACCCCCCCATTCAGACCCCCCCATTCAGAGACCCCATTCAGAGACCCCCAATCAGACCCCACCATTCAGACCCCCCCATTCAGACCCCCCATTCAGACTCCCCCCCATTCAGACCCCCACATTCAGACTCCCCCCATTCAGACCCCCCATTCAGACCCCCCATTCAGACCCCACCATTCAGACCCCCCCCCATTCAGACCCCCCCATTCAGACCCCCCCATTCAGACCCCCCCCATTCAGACACCCCCCATTCAGAGACCCCATTCAGAGACCCCCAATCAGACCCCACCATTCAGACCCCCCATTCAGACCCCCCCATTCTGACCCCCCCATTCAGAGACCCCCATTCAGACCCCCCCCATTCAGACCCCCCCATTCAGACACCCCCATTCAGACTCCCCCCCCATTCAGACTCCCCCCCATTCAGACTCCCCCATTCAGACCCCCCATTCAGACCCCACCCCATTCAGACCCCCCCATTCAGACCCCCCCATTCAGAGACCCCATTCAGAGACCCCCATCCAGACCCCACCATTCAGACCCCCCATTCAGACCCCCCCATTCAGGGACCCCCATTCAGAGACCCCCATTCAGACCCCCCCCATTCAGATCCCCCCATTCAGACCCCCCCATTTAGACTCCCCCCCATTCAGACCCCCCCATTCAGACTCCCCCCCATTCAGACCCCACCCCATTCAGACCCCCCCATTCAGACCCCACCCCATTCAGACCCCCCCATTCAGACCCCCCATTCAGAGACCCCATTCAGAGACCCCCAATCAGACCCCACCATTCAGACCCCCCCCATTCAGACCCCCCCATTCAGACCCCCCATTCAGACTCCCCCCCATTCAGACCCCCCCATTCAGACTCCCCCCATTCAGACCCCCCATTCAGACCCCCCATTCAGACCCCACCATTCAGACCCCCCATTCAGACTCCCCCCCATTCAGACCCCCCCATTCAGACCCCCCCATTCAGACCCCCCCATTCAGACCCCCCCCCATTCAGAGACCCCATTCAGAGACCCCCAATCAGACCCCACCATTCAGACCCCCCCATTCAGACCCCCCATTCAGACCCCCCATTCAGACCCCCCATTCAGACCCCCCCATTCAGACCCCCCCATTCAGAGACCCCCATTCAGACCCCCCATTCAGACCCCCCCATTCAGACCCCCCCATTCAGACTCCCCCCCATTCAGACTCCCCCCCATTCAGACTCCCCCCATTCAGACCCCCCCATTCAGTGACCCCCATCCAGACACCCCCATTCAGACCCCCCCCATTCAGACTCCCCCCATTCAGACTCCCCCATTCAGACCCCCCCATTCAGCCCCCCCATTCAGAGACCCCCATTCAGCCCCCCCCATTCAGGGACCCCCCCATTCAGTGATCCCCCCATTCAGAGCCCCCCCATTCAGAGACCCCGCCCCATTCAGAGATTTCCATTCAGGGACCCTCACCAAAGACCTCCCATTATGAGACCACCACCAGGAGACCCCCTATAAGAGAGACCCCCACCAGACAGCCCCCCCATAAGAGAGACACCCCATTACACAGACCACCACCAGCGACGTCCCTCCATTACAGACACCCCTGCCTGGAAGATAGAGAGCAGTTAAGTGCTCTCACTTCCTATGTGTAAGCAGTTGATCCTAGCAGAACCGGGATCCCAGGTTCGATTCCCGCATGGGTCAGTGTGTGCGGGTCTACACGTTCTCCTCGTGTCTGCGTGGGTTTCCTCCGGGTGCTCCGGTTTCCTCCCACAAGTCCCGAAAGACGTGCTGTTAGGTGAATTGGACATTCTGAATTCTCCCTCAGTGTACCCTGAACAGGCGCCGGAATATGACAACTCGGGGCTTTTCACAGTAACTCCATTGCAGTGTTAATGTTAGCCGACTTGTGACACTAATAAAGATTATTGTTACTAATAATAATAGTATGATTATTATTCTTTGCAGAAAACACTTAACTGCTTTTGATTTGGTCCAAAGTGCTGTCAATCATAGCTCGTTGTTTCGAAACATTGTCTTTAGTTACACAGCTGGGTACTTGAGATCCATTCAAGCATGAAGGGAAATGAAATTAAACAAGCCAAACAGCTGGCTGTGTGCAAGCTGTCAATCAGAGCTGCGTAAAACCAATTTTGCATTGATGTGAATGGGGTCTTTGCAGATCAAAGGTCTGAGGTGGCGTCTGGTCATCCTCGTACTGTGGCGGAGGGGGGGGAGGTGATCCGGAATATCCCATGGTGGGGTATGTGGAATTGCGATGGGCTGCAGAGGAATCCCAAACGCCCGACTTCGCTGCCTGCTCAAAAAGGCAGCCCGATCGTGGGATTCACAGGGGGAATCCCTCGAACTTGCTGCCATAGATTTGCATGGCCTCTGGATTTCTGCTCCCAGCCCCAATCAGAGATGACTCACCTGCGGCAGGAAAAGTCTCCCGAATAGACAATCCGTGTCAGCGGAGAGAAAGTATTTATTTGGTACCGCCCCCTTTCTCACTCCAATCCAACCTCTTTCATGCCTTAACACCTCTGTCCTCCAAGTTCACCGTTGTATCATCTTAGTACGGAGGTTGCAAACCTTTTTAGTGCCTTCTTTTCCAACTATTTATGGGCGGCACAGTGGTTAGCACGGCTGCCTCACAGCGCCAGGGACCCGGGTTCAATTCCCACCTCGGGTCACTGTCTGTGCGGAGCCTGCACGTTCTCCCCGTGTGTGCGTGGGTTTCCTCCGGGTGCTCCGGTTTCCTCCCACAGTCCAAAGATGTGCAGGTTAGGTGGATTGGCCACGATCAATTAGGTGGGGTTACTGGGTTATGGGGATAGGACGGGGGGGGGGGGGAGTGGGAAAGGGTGCTCTTTCGGAAGGTGGGTGCAGACTCGATGGGCTGAATGGCCACCTTCTGCACCGTGGGCCTTCTCTGGATTCTTCCCTGCTATTCTTCCCCTTGGCCTTCCAATATGTGTCCCGGCTTCCCTGCGTTTTAAAAGCACAGAATCATAGAACATACAGTGCAGAAGGAGGCCATTCGGCCCATCGAGTCTGCACTGGCCCTACCTAAGCCCTCACTTCCACCCTATCCCCGTAACCCAGTAACTCTATCTACCCTTTTTGGTCGCAAAGGGGCAATTTATCATTGGCCAATCCACCTAACCCGCACATCTTTGGGCTGTGGGAAGGAAACCGGAGCACCCGGAGGAAACCCACTCAGACACGGGGAGGACGTGCAGACTCCACACAGACAGTGACCCAAGCCGGGAATCGAACCTGGGAGCCTGGAGCTGTGAAGCAATTGTGCTATCCACTGTGCTACTGTGCTGCCCAATCTATTTAAGTAGAATCTATTTGCCTACGGGCGTGGGGGGAATATGTGGTTTGTTTTGCTGGCAGCCGTGCCGGTATTTCTGGCTAATGTTCATCATATTGGCTGCAACCTTGATGTTCAATTAGAGTCGAGTTGGCAAACGAGAAGTGACAAGATATGAGAAGCTTGTTCCTTTGTGCTGGGAGACCTGGTTGGGTCTTGTTACACTCCTGCCTTTGACAGGCTTATTTTTGTTTGTTTTTGGAAGAGTTCACGGACAAAGCCTCGCAGCCGGCCCCGGGGTTGAAAGGCTGAACGTCTGGGAGCCCCACCTACCTCCTTCCGAACCTCGCCCGACTCGCGGGGCAACGCTGCGTTCCCCCATCGCCCCGGCTTACAGCCACCCTGTTCCCCGGGGCAGCTTGCACCGGGGGGGGGGGGGGGGTAACCGTTCACACAGCAGTCAGGGGGTCAACTGGGGCGCTGTGCCAACTTGCCACTGTCGAGGTGCCCGGGCCAACCCCCACAGGCCCCCCCCCGGGGCTGAGCTACGACACCTTGAACCCCACCCTGACAGTCATCACAGAACTGCCGCAGTGTAACTGGGCTGTTGTTAAGCCCAGAGGAGGACCAGTTTGGAGTGTGTGAGTCTGGGCGAAGGCCATGCCTCTGGGTGTGGGAGGGGATTTCCCCACACAGCTTCAATGTCAATGTTCTCGTTCTGGGCTACGCACCCCCCCCCCCCCCCCACACACACACCTCCATGTGCCCCCCCCCCCCCCCACACACACACCTCCATGTGCCTCCCCCCCCCCCCCCCCCCCCACCCCCGGCCCACCAGAGAGCATAAAGAGAGAGGTGGGGCGGGGTGGGGTGTAGCTCGGTGCTCTCTACCTGAGATCACCTCCCGGAAATCTTCCACCGTTACGTTTTTGGGGGGCTGGTTTAGCACAGTGGGCTAAACAGCTGGCTGGTAAAGCAGACCGAGGCAGGCCAGCAGCGCGGGTTCAATTCCCGCACCGGCCTCCCCGAACAGGCGCCGGAATGTGGCAACTAGGGGCTTTTCACAGTAACTTCATCTGCAGTTACTACTCGGGACAAGGAGCGAATTTTCATTTTATTTAAATCGGTGATATTACGGCAGAGAAGGCACTGGGGTCTGGGTGGGGGGGGGGGTCTGGGAGGGGGGGGGTCTGGGTGGGGGGGTCTGGGTGGGGGGGGGGTCTGGGTGGGGTGTCTGGGTGGGGGGGGTCTGGGTGGGGGGACAGTGGGGTCTGGGTGGGAGGGGGTCTGGGTGGGGGGGGTCTGGGTGGGAGGGGGTCTGGGTGGGGGGGGTCTGGGTGGGAGGGGGTCTGGGTGGGGGGTCTGGGTGGGAGGGGGTCTGGGTGGGGGGGTCTGGGTGGGGGGGGGTCTGGGTGGGGGGGTCTGGGTGGGGGGGGGTCTGGGTGGGGGGGTCTGGGTGGGAGGGGGTCTGGGTGGGAGGGGGTCTGGGTGGGGGGGGCTGGGTGGGGGGGTCTGGGTGGGAGGGGGTCTGGGTGGGAGGGGGTCTGGGTGGGAGGGGTCTGGGTGGGAGGGGGTCTTGGTGGGGGGGTCTGGGTGGGGGGGGTCTGGGTGGGAGGGGGTCTGGGTGAGGGGGACAGTGGGGTCTGGGTGGGGGGGACAGGTGGGTCTGGGTGGGGGGACAGTGGGGTCTGGGTGGGGGGCAGTGGGTCTGGGTGGGGGGACAGTGGGGTCTGGGTGGGGTCTGGGTGGGGGGACAGTGGGGTCTGGGTGGGGGGGACAGTGGGGTCTGGGTGGGGGGACAGTGGGGTCTGGGTGGGGGGACAGTGGGGTCTGGGTGGGGGGGGTCTGGGTGGGGGGACAGTGGGGTCTGGGTGGGGTCTGGGTGGGGGGACAGTGGGGTCTGGGTGGGGGGACAGTGGGGTCTGGGTGGGGGGGGTCTGGGTGGGGGGACAGTGGGTCTGGGTGGGGTCTGGTTTCGGGGACAGTGGGGTCTGGGTGGGGTCTGGGTGGGACGGTTACATTCCACCCCGCCCAACACTGCCGTCAGGGCGAACTGGGCCAGGCGATACCTAATCAGTCAGTCCCCACGTCCTCTTCATCTTACTGGGATCCAAAAGACGCGGCTTTTATGTCTCATTAAACACACCGCCCGACATTCCTTGGCATTTCCATGGCTGAATATTCCCCCACCATCAACACCCGGAGGGGTTAGCATTGACCAGAAACTGAAATGGACGAGCCACGTAAATACCTGTGGCTACGGGAGCAGGTCAGACTGGGGCGAGTTACTCAGCAGCTCGAATTCCATCTCCCCACTCTACCTCTGCAACCCTTAACCCTTAACAATGCCCCTGCCTCTAATACAGGCCATTAATCTGAGATTCGCGGTTCCCATTGACTGCCCCCCCCCCCCCGACCAACAACCTCCCCCCCTTCTCCACACCCCCTCCCTTCCCTCCCTCCCATACACAGCAAACCCCCCCCCCCTCTCCACACCCCCTCCCTTCCCTCCCTCCCATACACAGCAAACCCCCCCCCTCTCCACACCCCTCCCTTCCATCCCTCCCATACACAGCAAACCCCCCCCCTCTCCACACCCCCTCCCTTCCCTCCCTCCCATACACAGCAAACCCCCCTCCCTCTCCACACCCCCTCCCTTCCCTCCCTCCCATACACAGCAAACCCCCCCCCCTCTCCACACCCCCTCCCTTCCCTCCCTCCCATACACAGCAAACCCCCCCCTCTCCACACCCCCTCCCTTCCCTCCCTCCCATACACAGCAAACCCCCCCCCCTCTCCACACCCCTCCCTTCCCTCCCTCCCATACACAGCAAACCCCCCTCCCTCTCCACAACCCCTCCCTTCCCTCCCTCCCATACACAGCAAACCCCCCCCCCTCTCCACACCCCCTCCCTTCCTCCCTCCCATACACAGCAAACCCCCCCCCCCTCTCCACACCCCCTCCCTTCCCTCCCTCCCATACACAGCAAACCCCCCCCCCCTCTCCACACCCCCTCCCTTCCCTCCCTCCCATACACAGCAAACCCCCCCCTCTCCATACCCCTCCCTCCCATACACAGCAAACCCCCCCCTCTCCACACCCCTCCCTTCCCTCCCTCCCATACACAGCAAACCCCCCTCTCCACACCCCCTCCCTTCCCTCCCTCCCATACACAGCAAACCCCCCCCTCTCCACACCCCCTCCCTTCCCTCCCTCCCATACACAGCAACCCCCCCCCTCTCCACACCCCCCTCCCTCCCTCCCATACACAGCAAACCCCCCCCTCCACACCCCCTCCCTTCCCTCCCTCCCATACACAGCAAACCCCCCCCCCTCCACATCCCCTCCCTCCCTCCCATACACAGCAAACCCCCCCCTCTCCACACCCCTCCCTTCCCTCCCTCCCATACACAGCAAACCCCCCCTCCACACACCCTCCCTTCCCTCCCTCCCATACACAGCACCCCCCCCCTCTCCACATCCCCTCCCTTCCCTCCCTCCCATACACACCAAACCCCCCCTCTCTCCACACCCCCTCCCTTCCCTCCCTCCCATACACAGCAAACCCCCCCCTCTCCACACCACCTCCCTTCCCTCCCTCCCATACACAGCAATCCCCCCGCCCTCTCCACACCCCCTCCCTTCCCTCCCTCCCATACACAGCAAACCCCCCCCTCTCCACACCCCCTCCCTTCCCTCCCTCCCATACACAGCAAACCCCCCCTCTCCACACCCCCTCCCTTCCCTCCCTCCCATACACAGCAACCCCCCCCCTCTCCACACCCCCTCCCTTCCCTCCCTCCCATACACAGCAAACCCCCCCCTCTCCACACCCCCTCCCCTCCCTCCCATACACAGCAACCCCCCCCTCTCCACACCCCCTCCCTTCCCTCCCTCCCATACACACCAAACCCCCCCCTCTCCACACCCCCTCCCTTCCCTCCCTCCCATACACAGCAACCCCCCCTCTCCACACCCCCTCCCTTCCCTCCCTCCCATACACAGCAAACCCCCCCCTCCACACCCCCTCCCTTCCCTCCCTCCCATACACAGCAAACCCCCCCCCTCTCCACACCCCCTCCCTTCCCTCCCTCCCATACACAGCAAACCCCCCCTCCGCACCCGCTCCCTTCCCTCCCATACACAGCAAACCTCCCCCCTCCACACCCCCTCCCTTCCCTCCCTCCCATACACAGCAAACCCCCCCCCCCCTCTCCACACCCCCTCCCTTCCCTCCCTCCCATACACAGCAAACCCCCCCCCTCTCCACACCCCCTCCCTTCCCTCCCTCCCATACACAGCAAACCCCCCCCTCTCCACACCCCCTCCCTTCCCTCCGTCCCATACACAGCAACCCCCCCGCTCTCCACACCCCCTCCCTTCCCTCCCTCCCATACACAGCAAACCCCCCCCTCTCCACACCCCCTCCCTTCCCTCCCTCCCATACACAGCAACCCCCCCCCCCTCTCCACACCCCCTCCCTTCCCTCCCTCCCATACACAGCAACCCCCCGCTCTCCACACCCCCTCCCTTCCCTCCCTCCCATACACAGCAAACCCCCCTCTTTCCACACCCCCTCCCTTCCCTCCCTCCCATACACAGCAAACCCCCCCTCTCTCCACACCCTCTCCCTTCCCTCCCTCCCATACACAGCAACCCCCCCCTCTCTCCACACCCCCTCCCTTCCCTCCCTCACCATACACAGCAAACCCCCCCCCCCTCCACACCCCCTCCCTTCCCTCCCTCCCATACACAGCAACCCCCCCTCTCTCCACACCCCTCCCTTCCCTCCTCCCATACACAAGCAAACCCCCCCTCTCCACACCCCCTCCCTTCCCTCCCTCCCATACACAGCAAACCCCCCCTCTCCACACCCCCTCCCTTCCCTCCCTCCCATACACAGCAACCCCCCCCCTCTCCACACCCCTCCCTTCCCTCCCTCCCATACACAGCAACCCCCCCCTCTCCACACCCCCTCCCTTCCCTCCCTCCCATACACAGCAAACCCCCCCTCTCCACACCCCCTCCCTTCCCTCCCTCCCATACACAGCAACCCCCCCCCCTCTCCATACCCCCTCCCTTCCCTCCCTCCCAGAACAGGCAACCCCCCCTCTCCACACCCCCTCCCTTCCTCCCTCCCATACACAGCAAACCCCCCCCTCTCCACACCCCCTCCCTTCCCTCCCTCCCATACACAGCAAACCCCACCCCTCTCCACACCCCCTCCCTTCCCTCCCTCCCATACACAGCAAACCCCCCCCCCTCTCCACACCCCTCCCTTCCCTCCCTCCCATACACAGCAAGCCCCCCCCTCTCCACCCCCCCCCCCTCCCCTCCCTCCCATACCCAGCAAACCCCCCCCCTCTCCACACCCCCTCCCTTCCCTCCCTCCCATACACAGCAACCCCCCCCCCCTCTCCACATCCCACTCCCTTCCCTCCCTCCCCCATAACACCGCAAAACCCACCCCCCCTCTCCACACCCCTCCCTTCCATCCTCCCTCCCATACACAGCCAACCCACCCCTCTCCACAACCCAAGCCCTTCCTCCCTCCCATACACAGCAAACCCCCCCTATCCACACCCCCTCCCTTCCCTCCCCTCCCATACACGCAACCCCCCCCTCTCCACACCCCCTCCCTTCCCTCCCTCCCATACACAGCAACCCCCCCCCTCTCCACACCCCCTCCCTCCCCTCCCTCCCATACACAGCAAACCCCCCCCTCTCCACACCCCTCCCTTCCCTCCCTCCCATACACAGCAAACCCCCCCTCTCCACACCCCCTCCCTTCCCTCCCTCCCATACACAGCAAACCCCCCCCCTCTCCACACCCCCTCCCTTCCCTCCTCCCATGCACAGCAACCCCCCCCTCTCTCCACACCCCCTCCCTTCCCTCCCTCCCATACACAGCAAACCCCCCCTCTCCACACCCCCTCCCTTCCCTCCCTCCCATACGCAGGAAACCCCCCCCTCTCCACACCCCCTCCCTTCCCTCCCTCCCATACACAGCAAACCCCCCCCCCCTCTCCACACCCCCTCCCTTCCCTCCCTCCCATACACAGCAAAGCCCCCCCCCTCTCCACACCCCCTCCCTTCCCTCCCTCCCATACACAGCAAACCCCCCCCCTCTCCACACCCCCTCCCTTCCCTCCCTCCCATACACAGCAACCCCCCCCTCTCCAAATCCCCTCCCTTCCCTCTCTCCCATACACAGCAACCCCCCCCCTCTCCACACCCCCTCCCTTCCCTCCCTCCCATACACAGCAAACCCCCCCCTCTCCACACCCCCTCCCTTCCCTCCCTCCCATACACAGCAAACCCCCCCTCTCCACACCCCCTCCCTTCCCTCCCTCCCATACACAGCAAACCCCCCCCTCTCCACACCCCCTCCCTTCCCTCCCTCCCATACACAGCAAACCCCCCCCTCTCCACACCCCCTCCCTTCCCTCCCATACACAGCAACCCCCCCCCTCTCCACACCCCCTCCCTTCCCTCCCTCCCATACACAGCAAACCCCCCCCCCCTCTCTCCACACCCCCTCCCTTCCCTCCCTCCCATACACAGCAAACCCCCCTCCCCTCCCCCCAATCCCACCCCAGCAATGTTATTCAGTGAGTTCTGCTACGAGTGAAGGAATCGTTCCCACCTGACACGGGCACAGGTCCCCACACGCCCTCAACTCTGTTCTGTACCCCACCCAGAGCCAGGGACATTCCCCGAAACCCCACAGACAAACCCCCAGGCGCGAGCAGGGGGCGACCATCTGACAAGCAGCCGAATTAAATCCACCCTTCAGATTCTGAGCTCGAAGCAGCGGACCCCCCCCCCCCCCCCCCGTCGCCCTCTGAACCCCCCGTACCTCTGTCGCTTCGTCCACTCCCAGCCCAAACGGTATTCCCCCCTCCCCCCGAGGTGCTGTGGCCAGGCCCCAATGAATTGCCCCAGCTGGGAACTAACTAACGCTGCGTAAAGCAGTAACGTTACTCCCCATTCTTCTCCAGGTCAATATTCCAGTGGGAGGGGGTCTTGTAAATCATTTCCCGTACCTGGCTGAATTTATTCTACTTTCTGGAAATAAATCCCCCCTCTCCAACATCCCCCCAGCCCCCACAACCCCCCGATAATGATACGAAGCCCAGAGAAGCATTGGTCAATAGCTTCTTACCCAGCGAGACACAGGCAACAAGAACACAGCCAAACAGCAGCAGCGATCTCATCTCTCAAAGTTCTTATTCCCGTTGGGAGTCGGAATGCAGATGGATGAAATGCCAAAGTGTCTCAAAGGCGGATATTTTTCAGCTGATGTTCCCGAGCTCCAGGGAGCTGCTTTATAGAGGCTCCCCGAGGGAGGAGACAGTTTTCTTAACCCCTTCAGTGCCCGCTTTGGATGTCAGCCACCCCACCCTCTACTTGGCTGCTGTAGCCAGCAACATTGACCCGGCTTTGTCGCTGTCGTTTCATAGTTGGCTGGGGGTGAGCAAAGTGCCCTCGCGGTACCTCTAACAGGCACAGGGACAGCTCGTCTCTCTGCAGTCTGTGTACAAGGCACTAGAACGGGAATCCCAAGCTCCGGAATGCTGGGTCTCACAGGGAACTGGGAGGGATGAAGACCCAAGAGGGACTCTTTGACGTGCAAGTTAAGTCGCCGTGGTCCCAGATGACCATCGGCTGCTTTCCCCCTTTGAGGGGGGAGAGCTGACTGGTTGTGATTAAACCTGAGGGTCACCACAGCTGGGGAGAGGGGCGAGGTTGAGAAGGCAGGGCCGTCATGACTAATCTGGGCCTATGGCTAATCTCAGGAAGCTTGCGGCAGAACTCCATGACTGAATCCCTCACTATCAACATCCTGGGGGTTCCCATTGACCAGAAACTGAACTGGACCCAGCCGCATTAATACTGTGGCTGCGAGGCAAGGTCGGAGGGTGGGAATCCTGTGCCGAGTACCTCACCTCCTGACCCCCCCCCCCCAAAGCCTGTCCACCATCTACAAGGCACAAGTCAGGAGTGTGATGGAAAACTCTCCACTTGCCTGGATGAGCTCAGCTCCAACACTGAAGAAGCTCCACACCATCCAGGACAAAGCAGCCCCGCTTGATTGGCGTCCCTTCCACAAACATTCACTCCCTCCACCTCCGATGGACAGTGTCAGCCGTGTGCACCATCCACAAGATTCACTGCAGGAACTGACCGAGGCTCCTCAGGCAGCACCTTCCAAACCCACGGCCACCACCATCTAGAAGGACAAGAGCAGCAGATACCTGGGATCACCCCCACCTGGAGGTTCCCCTCCAAGTCACTCCCCATCCTGACTGGGAAATATATCGGCCGTTCCTTCAGTGTCGCCGGGTCCAAATCCTGGGGCTCCCTCCCTAACAGCACGGTGGGTGTACCTACACCTCAGGGACTGCAGCGGCTTCAAGACGGCAGCTCAGCCACCACCTTGTCAAGGGGCAATTAGGGATGGGCAGTAAATGCTGGTCTAGTCAGTGACATCCTAGAAATAATTAGGAGATGTAATTCTGTGATATCTACCCACGCTGGCCATTTACAGAGAGACGGTTGTTGGCAGTCACTGAATAGCTGGTTGAAGGAAAGATGGTGGGACGGAGATGGGAATAAGGTGGGTCAAAGTGATTGGAACACTTTGCTGTCATGGAGGGTAAAATCCAGCAGGCCCCAGATGGGCCGAATGGCTTGTTTCCATGTGGAAAGTGTAGATATCGCGGGAAGTATTCTTTGTAGTGGGTCTCAGATCACAAGCCCACAAGGTGTAGGTTGCAAAAGCAGGCCACTCGGCCCATCGAGTCTGCTGCGCCATTCGATGACATCATGGCTGATCTGATGTGATAATCCTCAACTCCACTTTCCCGCTTTACCCCCATCCCCCTCGATCGCCTGACTGATTAACAATCTGTCTCAGCCTTGAACATACTTAACGGCCCGGCCTCTACAGCTCTCTGCGGTAATGGCCCGGCCCCTACAGCTCTCTGCGGTAACGGCCCGGCCCCTACAGCTCTCTGCGGTAACGGCCCGGCCTCTACAGCTCTCTGCGGTAACGGCCCGGCCCCTACAGCTCTCTGCGGTAACGGCCCGGCCCCTACAGCTCTCTGCGGTAACGGCCCGGCCCCTACAGCTCTCTGAGGTACGGCCCGGCCCCTACAGCTCTCTGCGGTAACGGCCCGGCCCCTACAGCTCTCTGCGGTAACGGCCCGGCCCCTACAGCTCTCTGCGGTAACGCCCCGGCCCCTACAGCTCTCTGCGGTAACGGCCCGGCCCCTACAGCTCTCTGCGGTAACGGCCCGGCCCCTACAGCTCTCTGCGGTAACGGCCCGGCCCCTACAGCTCTCTGCGGTAACGGCCCGGCCCCTACAGCTCTCTGCGGTAACGGCCCGGCCCCTACAGCTCTCTGCGGTAACGGCCCGGCCCCTACAGCTCTCTGCGGTAACGGCCCGGCCCCTACAGCTCTCTGCGGTAACGGCCCGGCCCCTACAGCTCTCTGCGGTAACGGCCCGGCCCCTACAGCTCTCTGCGGTAACGGCCCGGCCCCTACAGCTCTCTGCGGTAACGGCCCGACCCCTACAGCTCTCTGCGGTAACGGCCCGGCCCCTACAGCTCTCTGCGGTAACGGCCCGGCCCCTACAGCTCTCTGCGGTAACGGCCCGGCCCCTACAGCTCTCTGCGGTAACGGCCCGGCCTCTACAGCTCTCTGCGGTAACGGCCCGGCCCCTACAGCTCTCTGCGGTAACGGCCCGGCCTCTACAGCTCTCTGCGGTAACGGCCCGGCCTCTACAGCTCTCTGCGGTAACGGCCCGGCCCCTACAGCTCTCTGCGGTAACGGCCCGGCCCCTACAGCTCTCTGCGGTAACGGCCCGGCCCCTACAGCTCTCTGCGGTAACGGCCCGGCCCCTACAGCTCTCTGCGGTAACGGCCCGGCCCCTACAGCTCTCTGCGGTAACGGCCCGGCCCCTACAGCTCTCTGCGGTAACGGCCCGGCCCCTACAGCTCTCTGCGGTAACGGCCCGGCCCCTACAGCTCTCTGCGGTAACGGCCCGGCCCCTACAGCTCTCTGCGGTAACGGCCCGGCCCCTACAGCTCTCTGCGGTAACGGCCCGGCCCCTACAGCTCTCTGCGGTAACGGCCCGGCCCCTACAGCTCTCTGCGGTAACGGCCCGGCCCCTACAGCTCTCTGCGGTAACGGCCCGGCCTCTACAGCACTCTGCGGTAACGGCCCGGCCCCTACAGCTCTCTGCGGTAACGGCCCGGCCCCTACAGCTCTCTGCGGTAACGGCCCGGCCCCTACAGCTCTCTGCGGTAACGGCCCGGCCCCTACAGCTCTCTGCGGTAACGGCCTGGCCCCTACAGCTCTCTGCGGTAACGGCCCGGCCCCTACAGCTCTCTGCGGTAACGGCCCGGCCCCTACAGCTCTCTGCGGTAACGGCCCGGCCCCTACAGCTCTCTGAGGTAACGGCCCGGCCCCTACAGCTCTCTGCGGTAACGGCCCGGCCCCTACAGCTCTCTGCGGTAACGGCCCGGCCTCTACAGCTCTCTGCGGTAACGGCCCGGCCCCTACAGCTCTCTGCGGTAACGGCCCGGCCCCTACAGCTCTCTGCGGTAACGGCCTGGCCCCTACAGCTCTCTGCGGTAACGGCCCGGCCCCTACAGCTCTCTGCGGTAACGGCCCGGCCCCTACAGCTCTCTGCGGTAACGGCCCGGCCCCTACAGCTCTCTGCGGTAACGGCCCGGCCCCTACAGCTCTCTGCGGTAACGGCCCGGCCCCTACAGCTCTCTGCGGTAACGGCCCGGCCCCTACAGCTCTCTGCGGTAACGGCCCGGCCCCTACAGCTCTCTGCGGCAACGGCCCGGCCCCTACAGCTCTCTGCGGTAACGGCCCGGCCCCTACAGCTCTCTGCGGTAACGGCCCGGCCCCTACAGCTCTCTGCGGTAACGGTCCGGCCTCTACAGCTCTCTGCGGTATCGGCCCGGCCTCTACAGCTCTCTGCGGTAACGGCCCGGCCTCTACAGCTCTCTGCGGTTACGGCCCGGCCCCTACAGCTCTCTGCGGTAACGGCCCGGCCCCTACAGCTCTCTGCGGTAACGGTCCGGCCTCTACAGCTCTCTGCGGTAACGGCCCGGCCTCTACAGCTCTCTGCGGTAACGGCCCGGCCTCTACAGCTCTCTGCGGTAACGGCCCGGCCCCTACAGCTCTCTGCGGTAACGGCCCGGACTCTACAGCTCTCTGCGGTAACGGCCCGGCCTCTACAGCTCTCTGCGGTAACGGCCCGGCCCCTACAGCTCTCTGCGGTAACGGCCCGGCCTCTACAGCTCTCTGCGGTAACGGCCCGGCCCCTACAGCTCTCTGCGGTAACGGCCCGGCCCCTACAGCTCTCTGCGGTAACGGCCCAGCCCCTACAGCTCTCTGCGGTAACGGCCCGGCCCCTACAGCTCTCTGCGGTAACGGCCCAGCCCCTACAGCTCTCTGCGGTAACGGCCCGGCCCCTACAGCTCTCTGCGGTAACGGCCCGGCCCCTACAGCTCTCTGCGGTAACGGCCCGGCCCCTACAGCTCTCTGCGGTAACGGCCCAGCCCCTACAGCTCTCTGCGGTAACGGCCCGGCCCCTACAGCTCTCTGCGGTAACGGCCCGGCCCCTACAGCTCTCTGCGGTAACGGCCCGGCCCCTACAGCTCTCTGCGGCAACGGCCCGGCCCCTACAGCTCTCTGCGGTAACGGCCCGGCCCCTACAGCTCTCTGCGGTAACGGCCCGGCCCTACAGCTCTCTGCGGTAACGGTCCGGCCTCTACAGCTCTCTGCGGTAACGGCCCGGCCTCTACAGCTCTCTGCGGTAACGGCCCGGCCTCTACAGCTCTCTGCGGTAACGGCCCGGCCCCTACAGCTCTCTGCGGTAACGGCCCGGCCCCTACAGCTCTCTGCGGTAACGGCCCGGACTCTACAGCTCTCTGCGGTAACGGCCCGGCCTCTACAGCTCTCTGCGGTAACGGCCCGGCCCCTACAGCTCTCTGCGGTAACGGCCCGGCCTCTACAGCTCTCTGCGGTAACGGCCCGGCCCCTACAGCTCTCTGCGGTAACGGCCCGGCCCCTACAGCTCTCTGCGGTAACGGCCCGGCCCCTACAGCTCTCTGCGGTAACGGCGCAGCCCCTACAGCTCTCTGCGGTAACGGCCCGGCCCCTACAGCTCTCTGCGGTAACGGCCCAGCCCCTACAGCTCTCTGCGGTAACGGCCCGGCCCCTACAGCTCTCTGCGGTAAAGAATTCCACAGATTCACTCCCCTCTGAGAGAGGAAATTCCTCCTCATCTCTGTCTCAAATGGACGGCCCCCCTCACTCTGAGATTGTGCCCTCTGGTCCCAGACTCTCCCACAATGAACAAAGAACAATTACAGCACAGGAACAGGCCCTTCGGCCCTCCAAGCCTGTGCCGACCATGCTTAAACTAAAACCGTCTGCACGTACGGAGTCCGTATCCGTCCATTTCCACCCTATTCATATATTTCTCTAGATGATCCTTAAATGCCGCTATCGTACCTGCTTCCACCACCTCCCCAGGCAGCGCGTTCCATTTATTTACCACCTTCTGTGTAAAAAGCTTGCCTCGCACATCAGCTCTAAACTTTTCCCCATGCACTTTAAACCTCTGTCCCCGAGTACTTGATTCTCCTACCCTGGGAAAGAGCATCTGACTGTCCACTCTGTCCATGTTACTCAGAATCGTGTGGGCCTCTATCAGCTCGCCTCTCAACCTCTGTCGTTCCAGTGAGAACAGACCGAGTTTAACTAACTTCTCGAACAAGAGGAAACATCCTCTCAGCGTCTCCCCTGTCAAACCCCCTGAGAATCCGAATGTCTCAATAAAGCCGTTTCTCATTCTTCTAAACTCCAATGAGGACAGGCCCAACCTACTCAACCTCTCCTCATAACAAACACCCTCCCTACCCCGGATCGACCCAGCGAACCTTCTCTGGACGGCCTCCAATGCCAGTATATCTCTCCTTAGATAAGGGGACCCAAACTGTTCGCAGTAATTCCAGGTGAGGCCTAACTAGGGCCTTGTATAGTTTCAACAGGACGTCCCTATTTTTATCCTCCATTCCCATTGAAATAAAGACCAACGTTCCATCTACCTTCCCCATGACCTGCTGAACTTGCACGGTAGCTTTGTGCGATTTATACACGAGGACCCCCAAATCCCCCAGTGCTGCAGCTTTCTGCAATCTCTCTCCATTTATAATAACATTCAGCTTCTTTATTCTCCCTACCAAAGGTACTTCACATTTTTCTCCAATACATCCCATCTGCCAAGTTTTTGCCCCATCGCCTGACCGGTCGATATCCCCCCGCGGACTCTGGGCTTCACCCACACCACTTGGCAACCTGTTGCTATGTGAACATCAGGGCCCTTCTGTCCACACCAACAACGTGCGTTGAGATGGCGCCTGGGACATTAGTGGTGCTACACAGTGATGTTCTCGAACAGAAAAAAGAGATACATTATGAGGGGTCAGGTGACCAATACCTCGGCCAATGGGATGGTTTTTGAGGAGGGTCCAGGAAGGAGATGAGGGAAGAGGTTGCAAACCTTTTTTCTGTCCTACCCCTGCTGTACAGTCCACATGTTACAAAAAGGCAAAGTGGTTGTGGATCTTGTGCAGTGTAACAGCAAGCGTTTATTACCTACCGGTAACTGTACTGAAAATAATGGGCGGCACAAGGACTAAGCCTCCATGCTTGCCTCTGCACATGTCTCTGTCCCGTGTGAGGCGGCCCTCTGCACCTAGTCCCATGTTAACCCTCTCTACGTTAGAGTGGCCAGGGACGGGCCAGGGAGTGCTGAAGCGGATTGCCCGCGCGTAAGCACGAGCGCTGATTTGTGGGATCTTTCTGTGCGTGCATTCACCTCCGCCTCTCCCACATCAGAACGGTGGCTGCGTTTCCGAGCAGTGCGTCGCTGCTTGTAAAGTGCGCGCGCAGGGGGGCAGCATATAGGCGGAGCGGTGAACCTCGTAGACTGGCGACCATGCCCAAAGACCCGGCCTGCTCGAGGAAGCGGCCGTCTCCTCCCAAAGCCAACTTGGGGAACTGCGAAAGCTCGCCAGTAAAGGTGACAGCCCTGAGGATCTGGAGGCCTCCCCCTCCCTTGGTGCTGTGAGGTCACGCCACGCTTTGTGTGCAGTCAGTGATCTGTGCGGAATGGAGGTGGGTGAGGTTAAGGCACACAGTGTTGGAAGGAATGCTCTCAATCAGGTTGAGCCACTTCTGGAGGCCGATTCCGAAGCAGGTACAGCAAAGGAGAACAGGCAGAATCAGATTAGGTCAGTCAGTCCGGCGTTCACAAGGGGCCAATAGATGTAGATCCTGAAACATCAACAAAGCGGCAAAGGAGGCTTTTCCCTGGTTACAGAACCACAGGGGCTGGATTCCCCCAAAATGGACCGATTTCCCCATGTCAGCATACAAACGCTGATGTTGCACTCCTGAATTTCCTCAAAAGAAATGACAGTCGATTCACCCGGCCGCCCATAAGGCCCCCCCCCCCCCCCCCCCCCCCCAGCCCATTGGTATTACAGCACGGGAAAAGACCCTTCTGCCCATCATTTCAGCACCGGCCATCAATTCTAATCCATTCTAAACCCATTTTCCAGCACTTGCTTGTTTGCTACGGCGTTTCAAATGCTCATCTTAAATGTTGTGAGGATTCCCATCGCTACCACCCTCTCGGGCAGCGAGTTCCAGACTCGCGTTAAGATGGCGCACGGCCTCCTATACACGTCAGCTCACAGATACCACGTCAGCTCAGGCATGTGGCAATATATATCTCCCTCAACTCTAGCAGTACCACAAGCACGAGTGACACATCACGGCATCCTCTTCATAGATACCAGCCCCGTTACCACCCACGCAGGAACCGCTCACGCAATCTTTACACACACTCTCACAAAAGAAAAGAAAACAAAGACAATTTTTAAAAAAATTTAGAGTACCCAATTCTTTTCTTATTGATTGATTGATATTTAGTCACATGTACCGAAGTACAGTGAAAAGTATCTTTCTGCGGCCGAGGGAACGTACACAGTACGTACATAGTAGGCAAAAGAATAATCGACAGCGAACATTGACAAGTGGTACATTGACAAACAGTGATTGGTTCCAGTGCAGAACAAGGGGACAAACAAAGCAAATACATGAGCAAGAGCAGCATAGGGCGTCGTGAATAGTGTTCTTACAGGGAACAGATCAGTCTGAAGGGGGAGTCATTGAGGAGTCTGGTAGCTGTGGGGAAGAAGCTGTTCCTATGTCTTGATATGTGGGTCGTCAGACTTCTGTACCTTCTGCCTGATGGAAGGGTCTGGAAGAAGGCAATGCCTGGGTGGGAGGGGTCTCTGATAATGCTGTCTGCCTTCCTGAGGCAGCGGGAGGTGTAGACAGAATCAATGTGAGGGTGGCAAGCTTGTGTGATGCGTTAGGCTGAGTTCACCACACTCTGAAGTTTCTTGCGATCTTGGGCCGAGCAGTTGCCATACCAGGCTGTGATGCAGCCGGATAGGATGCTCTCTATCGCACATCTGTAGAAGTTTGAGAGAGTCGATGCAGACATTCCAAATTTCTTTAGCTTCCGTAGGAAGTAGAGACGTTGTTGGGATTTCTTGACTGTTGCATCAACGTGAGTGGACCAGGACAGACTGTTGGCGATGGTGACCCCCAGGAACCTAAAGCTATCAGCCAGGCACCCACTACCCTCTGTGTAACAAAACTTGCCTCGTACATTGTGGTAGCCGGTATTAGGGGTATTACGGTACCCTAGACAATGCTGTAAGACCATTGGTGTGGGAGATACCTGGGACTGCTATATCATTGGTGAAGCCTGCCTGCTGGTTCCGCCCAGTAAGGCGGAGTATAAGAGCCTGTGTCTCCCCAGCAGCTGCATTCTGTACCTGCGCTGCTGGGGGAAACATCTAGTCCAATAAAGCCATCAATTGTTGTCCAATCTCGCTTCTGGAGTCATTGATCGAGCATCAAACATTTTCTCTAAACCTTGCCCCTCGCACCTTCAACCTATGCCCCCTAGTAATTGACCCCTCTACCCTGGGAAAAAGCCTCTGATGATCCACTCTGTCTATGCCCCTCAATTTTGTAGACCTCTATTAGGTCGCCCCTCAACCTCCTTCATTCAATTGAGAACAAACCGAGTTTATTCAACCGCTCCTCATAGCTAATGCCCTCCATACCAGGGGCTGTTTAGCACACTGGGCTAAATCGCTGGCTTTGAAAGCAGACACGGCAGGCCAGCATTCCCGTAACAGCCTCCCCGAACAGGCGCCGGAATGTGGCGACTAGGGGCTTGTCACAGTAACGTCATTGAAGTCTACTCGTGACAACAAGCGATTTTCATTTTTCATTTAATACCAGGCAACATCCTGGTAAATCTCTTCTGCACCCTCTCTGAAGCCTCCACATCCTTCTGGTAGTGTGGCGACCAGAATTGAACACTATACTCCAAGTGTGGCCTAACTAAGGTTCTATACAGCTGCAACATGACTTGCCAATTCTTATACTCAATGCCCCGGCCAATGAAGGCAAGCATGCCGTATGCCTTCTTGACTACCTTCTCCACCTGTGTTGCCCCTTCCTGTGGACCTGTACACCTAGATCTCTCTGACTTTCAATACTCTTGAGGGTTCTACCATTCACTGTATATTCCCTAGCTGCATTAGACCTTCAAATGTGGAACAGGTGTAACGGAAACCGAGGGCAGGGGGGTGGGGGGGGGAGGGGGGTTTCCCACATTGCCCGTGGTTGGGGGAGAGGTGGGCGGGAACCTTCAAGCTGACAGAGATTGGGGCCTCCTTTCAAAATGGCGGCCCAATTTCTCAGGAGCCGGTCTCGTTGGCTCAGCTCCCCAGCCATGGAAGAATTAGTTCAATACGCTTTATTGAACTTGTTATGCAGTGCACACAGTTCACTGTGGGTTTGACACTCTACTAATCTAAGCGTGCTTACTATAACTAACTAGACCAGACTAGCTCTCAGCCACGTGTAGAAGGTGCGAACTGATATATACACCCTGACTGTCACTACAGTTGTCACCAGTGGAAAGAGCGTTATGGGAGAAGTGTTTTCAGAACCCCAAAATGTATCATGGAGTTCAACCAACCTCTCCCTTTAATGTATTGTTGCTTTTGAAGCACACGGCTTGGTCTCCAGGTGTGGTATTACAATTATGGACACGTGGGTTTTTAAACACAAAACAATGTTTATTCCATGAACTCAACTTTTAAATAAACATTGGATCACTTAACACTCCTTACTTCAAAGATAACCCCAAAAATAATAATATAATTGTTCCTTTAAACATCCAAGAGACTTAACACCTTTACCAGAAACATATCAGGTTAAGGACATTACTATTATGAGTTGAAATCACCCAAACGATTCAGAGATAGTCTTTCCTGGCAGAGATCACAGCAGCTCCAGCTCACTGCAAACACACAGACACACCCAACACTCTTTTCCTCAAAACTGAAACCAAAAATTGCTTAACCATTCATTTCTTAAAGGTACTCTCACATGAGTGCAGATCATGACACTTCCAAGCCGGGGTGTTGATGATGCAATGAGGTACCACTGGAGAGAACCCCGTGACGGACCAGTCCATCTCGTACGGTCAGTCCATCTCTGACGGGCCAACAATGTGCGGAGCTGGTCGGGGAATCTTCCTCGAGGGGCTCTGACCAGCCCCTCACGATGTGCTAAACTTATACAAAAAGAACAAAGAAGGTGGCGCAGTGGGTTAGCCCTGCTGCCTCACGGCGCCGAGGTCCCAGGTTCGATCCCGGCTCTGGGTCACTGTCCATGTGGAGTTTGCACATTCTCCCCGTGTTTGCGTGGGTTTCGCCCCCACAACCCAAAGATGTGCAGGGTGGGTGGATTGGCCACGCTAAATTGCCCCTTAATTGGAAAAAAACTGAATTGGGTACTCTAAATTTAAAGAGAAAAAAGAACAAAAAAATACAGCACAGGAACAGGCCCTTCGGCCCTCCCAGCCTGCCCCGATCACGTGTCTTATCCAGACCAACCGCCCGTATCCTTCTATAACCTGTCTGTTCATGTGCCTATCCAGATACGTCTTAAACATCGCTAACGTATCTGCCTCAACCACCTCACTTGGCAGCGCATTCCAGACCACCACCACCCTCTGTGTAAAAACCTCCCCCCGCAAATCCCCACTGAACCTTTCCCCCCTCACCTCGAACCTGTGCCCCCTTGTAATAGTCATTTCCGCCTTGGGAAAAAGCCTCCAACTGTTTAATAATAATAATAATAATAATCGCTTATTGTCACAAGTAGGCTTCAATGAAGTTACTGTGAAAAGCCCCTAGTCGCCAAATTCCGGCCCCTGTTCGGGGAGGCCGGCACAGGAATTGTACCCGCCCTGCTGGCCTTGATCTGCATTACAAGACAGCTGTTTAGCCCACTGTGCTAAACCAGCCCCTTCAGCCTATCTATAGGCCTAATAATTTTATAAACTTCTATCAGGCCGCCCGTCAGCCTCCGTCTCTCTAGGGAGAACCCTCCATACCAGGCAGCATCCTGGTAAACCTTTTCCGTACTCTCTCCAAAGCCTCCACGTCCTTCTGATAGTGCGGTGACCAGAATTGGGCACGTTATTCCAAATGTGGCCTCACCAACGTTCTATTTAACTGTAACGTAATTTGCGAGCTTCTATACTCGATGCCCCGTCTGATGAAGGCAAGCAGGCCATAAGCTTTCTTTACCAACGTTTCCACCTGTGCTGCCCCGTATCTCCCTGTCAGGTCCGCCTGTCGGGATTCTACGAGAGGACAGCACCTCTGTTGCCATGACGTCGCCCTGACGATGTGCCTGGTGGGTAAGAGAGCTCCAGAGAGGGCATCAACGACGTGCAGCTCCTCACTGCGTTTGTAGACGGAGCTGAACGTTGCAGCTTTAGCAACAGGCCTTCCACCCGGTACCGACTCGGCGTGGAGGGGATTCTTTAAGATAGATCTGAGTGTCTGATGACCGGTTTCAACAACTGCAGGGCGAGCATGCGTGAGGTCATGGGATATCTGACAGGAGAAGTGTGGAGCATGAAGCTCCTTTTCAGTTTGTGCACAACAGTTCTCAGTGTCAATGAGAGCCTTTGATGCAAAGGCTGTTTTGTGGAAGCTCGAGGCGCACACTGGAGGCGTCCAGTCGCGAACAAAGGGGTTTATTGACGAAAGGCAAAAGGCAGTTTGATAACAGGCACAGAGCATTATACAACAGGTCTTAACACTTCAATTCCCTGGTCCACGCTGGCTAGGCTTCCCGTCTCCAAGTTGGGGGTCGGCACCCCCCCCAACCCCCCCCTCCAACCCCCCCCCCCCCCTCCGACTCCTCAGGTGGCCAACGTGCTTTCCGATGACCTTCCGTTCACATTGACCTCGGTACGACCTCCGACCCCCGACCGGGCCACAACCCGCCCTTCCGAACAACCCCAACCCCAGGCGGAATTACGGGAAAAAAGCCAGATCTCCCACCCGGAACCCCTTGCTCTGCTCTGACCTCTGACCCTTCTGGGAGGCCTGACGCGCCTTCACCCTCCCCGCCAAATTTGGAAGCGCAAGACGGGGAAAGTTGAGAGGAGGCGGTTTCCAGAAAGGCTGGTTGGGCTGAGAGTGAGTAAGGGACCTGTTCCGGGGTGGTTTGTATCCCTAGCTGCCGAGGGAAGTGGGAGTTTAATAAAAAATAACTTACAGGAGGTGGGCGTTGCTGGCTACACCAGCATTTATTGTCCATCCCTAATTGCCCCTTGACAAGGTGGTGCTGAGCTGCCGTCTTGAAGCCGCTGCAGTCCCTGAGGTGTAGGTACACCCACCGTGCTGTTAGGGAGGGAGCTCCAGGATGTTGCCCCAGTGAACGAACCATAAGACATAGGAGCAGAATTAGGCCACTCGGCCCATCGAGTCTGCTCCGCCATTCAATCATGGCTGATATGTTTCTCATCCCCATTCTCCTGCCTTCTTCCCTTAACCCCTGATCCCCTAATTGATCAAGAACCTATCTATCTCTGTCTTAAAGACACTCAATGGTTCCTCCTCATCTCTGGTTTAAAGGATCGTCCCTTTAGTCTGAGATGGTGTCCTCTGCTTCTAGTTTTTCCTACAAGTGGAAACATCCTCTCCACGTCCACCCTATCCAGGCCTCGCAGTATCCTGTAAGTTTCAATAAGATTCCCCCCTCATCCTTCTAAACTCCCAACGAGTACAGACCCAGAGTCCTCAACCGTTCCTCATACGACAAGCTCTTCATTCCAGGGATCATTCTTGTCAACCTCCTCTGGACCCTCTCCAAGGCCACAGCACATCCTTCCTTAGATACTGTAGGGGCTGTACTGGACCTGGTATTGGGGAATGAGCCCGGCCAGGTGGGAGAAGTTTCAGTAGGGGAGCATTTCAGGAACAGTGACCACAATTCAGTAAGTTTTAAAGTGCTGGTGGACAAGGATAAGAGTGGTCCCAGGGTGAATGTGCTAAATTGGGGGAAGGCTAATTATAACAATATTAGGCGGGAACTGAAGAACCTAGATTGGGGGCGGATGTTTGAGGGTAAATCAACATCTGACATGTGGGAGGCTTTCAAATGTCAGTTGAAAAGAATTCAGGACCGGCGTGTTCCTTTGAGGAAGAAGGATAAATACGGCAAATTTCAGGAACATTGGATAACGAGAGATATTGTAGGCCTCGTCAAAAAGAAAAAGGAGGCATTTGTCAGGGCTAAAAGGCTGGGAACAGACAAAGCCTGTGTGGAATATAAGGAAAGTAGGAAGGAACTTAAGCAAGGAGTCAGGAGGGTTAGAAGGGGTCACGAAAAGTCATTGGCAAATAGGGTTAAGGAAAATCCCAAGGCTTTTTACACGTACATAAAAAGCAAGAGGGTAGCCAGGGAAAGGGTTGGCCCACTGAAGGATAGGCAAGGGAATCTATGTATGGAGCCAGAGGAAATGAGCGAGGGACTAAATGAATACTTTGCCTCAGTATTCACCAAAGAGAAGGAATTGGTGGATGTTGAGTCTGGAGAAGGGTGTGTAGATAGCCTGGGTCACATTGAGATCCAAAAAGACAAGGTGTTGGGCGTCTTGAAAAATATTAAGGTAGATAAGCCCCCAGGGCCTGATGGGATCTACCCCAGAATACTGAAGGAGGCTAGAGAGGAAATTGCTGAGGCCTTGACAGAAATCTTTGGATCCTCACCGTCTTCAGGTGATGTCCCGGAGGACTGGGGAATAGCCAATGATGTTCCTTTGTTTAAGAAGGTAGCGAGGATAATCCAGGGAACTACAGGCCGGTGAGCCTTACGTCAGTGGTAGGGAAATTACTGGAGAGAATTCTTCGAGACAGGATCTACTCCCATTTGGAAGCAAATGGACGTATTAGTGAGAGGCAGCATGGTTTTGTGAAGGGGAGGTCGTGTCTCACTAACTTGATAGAGTTTTTCGAGGAGGTCACAAAGATGATAGATACAGGTAGGGCAGTGGATGTTGTCTATATGGACTTCGGTAAGGCCTTTGACAAGGTCCCTCATGGTAGACTGGTACAAAAGGTGAAGTCACACAGGATCAGGGGTGAGCTGGCAAGGTGGATACAGAACTGGCGAAGTCATAGAAGGCAGAGAGTAGCAATGGAAGGGTGCTTTTCTGATTGGAGGGCTGTGACTAGTGGTGTTCCGCAGGGATCAGTGCTGGGACCTTTGCTGTTCGTAGTATACATAAATGATTTGGAGGAAAATGTAACTGGTCTCATTAGTAAGTTTGCAGACGACAGAAGGGTTGGTGAAATTGCGGATAGCAATGAGGACTGTCAGAGGTGCAGGAGGATTTAGATTGTTTGCAGACTTGGGCGGAGAGATGGCAGATGGAGTTTAGAATCATAGAATTTACAGTGCAGAAGGAGGCCATTCGGCCCATCGAATCTGCACTGGCCCTTGGAAAGAGCACCCTACCCAACCCCACACCTCCACCCTATCCCCATAGCCCAGTAACCCCACCCAACACTAAGGGCAATTTTGTACACTCAGAGCAATTTAGCACGGCCAATCCACCTAACCTGCACATCTTTGGACTGTGGGAGGAAACTGGAGCACCCGGAGGAAACCCACGCAGACACGGGGAGAATTTGCAGACTCCGCAAAGACAGAACCAAGCCAGAAATCAAACCTGGGATCCTGGAGCTGTGAAGCAATTGTGCTAACCACCATGCTACCGTGCTGCCGGACAAATGTGAGGTAATGCATTTTGGAAGGTCTAATGCAGGTAGGGAATATACAGTGAATGGTAGAACCCGCAAGAGTATTGAAAGTCAGAGAGATCTTGGTGTACAGGTCCACAGGAAGGAGCAACACAGGTGGAGAAGGTAGTCAAGAAGGCATACGGCATGCTTGCCTTCATTGGCCGGGGCATTGAGTATAAGAATTGGCAAGTCATGTTGCAGCTGTATAGAACCTTAGTTAGGCCACACTTGGAGTATAGCGTTCAATTCTGGTCGCTACGCTACCAGAATGATGTGGAGGCTTTAGAGAGGGCGCAGAAGGGATTTACCAGGATGTTGCCTGGTATGGAGGGCATTAGCTATGAGGAGCGGTTGAATAAACTCGGTTTGTTCTCACTGGAACAACGGAGGTTGAGGGGCGACCTGATAGAGGTCTACAAAATTGTGAGGGGCATATACAGAGTGGATAGTCAGAGGCTTTTCCCCAGGGTAGAGGGGTCAATGACTAGGGGGCATAGGTTTAAGGTGCGAGAGGCAAGGTTTAGAGGAGATCTACGAGGCAGGTTTTTTACACAGAGGGTAGTGGGTGCCTGGAACTCGCTGCCGGAGGAGGTGGTGGAAGCAGGGACGATAGTGACATTTAAGGGGCATCTTGACAAATACATGAATAGGATGGGAATAGAGGGATACGGACCCCGGAAGTGTAGAAGTGGTCGGCACGGGCTTGGAGGGCCGAAGGGCCTGTTCCTGTGCTGTACTTTTCTTTGTTCTTTGTTCTTTGTATACGGGGCCCAAAAATGCTCACAATGCTCCAAATGGGGTCTGACCAGGCCCTTGTACGGCCTCAGAAGTACATCCCTGCTCTTGTATTCGAGCCCTCTCGACATGAATGCTAACATTACATTTGCCTTCCTAACTGCCGACTGAACCTGCACGCTAACCTTAAAAGAATCGTCAACAAGGACTCCCAAGTCCCTTTGTGCTTCTGCTTTCCTAAGCATCTCCCCATTTAGAAAATAGTCTCACCTCCGATAGGCCGATATATTTCCCAGTCAGGATGGGGAGTGACTTGGAGGGGAACCTCCAGGTGGGAGGTGATCCCAGGTATCTGCTGCTCTTGTCCTTCTAGATGGTGGTGGCCGTGGGTTTGGAAGGTGCTGCCTGAGGAGCCTCGGTCAGTTCCTGCAGTGAATCTTGTCGATGGTGCAGACGGCTGACACTGTCCATCGGAGGTGGAGGGAGGGAATGTTTGTGGATTGTACCCTCCAGGATAAAATCTAGAGAATTGACTGGGTCACTTCAGGATTACGTCAGGTGCCATGTTGCAGTGGGGCGCAGTGGTTAGCACCGTTGCCTCACAGCTCCAGGGTCCCAGGTTCGATTCCCGGCTTGGGTCACTGTCTGTGCGGAGTCTGCACGTTCTCCCCGTGCCTGCGTGGGTTTCCTCCGGGTGCTCCGGTTTCCTCCCACAAGTCCCGAAAGACGTGCTGTTAGGTGAATTGGACATTCTGAATTCTCCCTCTGTGTACCCGAACAGGCGCCGGAATGTGGCGACTAGGGGCTTCTCACAGTAACTTCATTGCAGTGTTTTTTTTTTCTTTTTTATATAAATTCAGAGTAGCCAATTCATTTTTTCCAATTAAGGGGCAATTTAGCGTGGCCAATCCACCTACCCTGCACATCTTTGGGTTGCGGGGGTGAGACCCACGCAAACACGGGGAGAATGTGCAAACTCCACACGGACAGTGACCCAGAGCCGGGATCGAACCTGGGACCTCGGCGCCGTGAGGCAGCAGGGCTAACCCACTGCCCCACCGTGCTGCCTTTAATTGCAGTGTTCAGCCTATTTGTGACAATAAAGATTATTATTATTTCTCACGGTCAATCCACCTAACCACATCTTTGCAGTGTGGGAGGAAACCGGAGCACCCGGAGGAAACCCACGCAGACACGGGGAGAACGTGCAGACTCCGCCCAGACAAGGCTGGAATTGAACCCAGGTCCTTGTCGCTGAGAACCGGCAGTGCTAACCACTGTGCCACCGTGCTGCCCCTTTTTTTTCAGTTTGGAGGAGGTCTGTAGTAAATTTCCCCGAGATCAGTGTTGGGACCTTCGTTCTTCCCCATGTACATTAGTAACCTAGCCTATACTGTGCAAAGCTTGATTTCCAAATTTACGTATGGCACAAAGATTGTCAACCGGGATGAGGACATGGACATGTTGGTGGACTGGGCAGGCAAGTGGCAGATGAAGTTCAATGGAGAAACATGCAAAGTGATTCATTTTGGCAGGAAGGATATGGAAGGAAAGTTTAAAACAAAGGGAGAAATTCTAAAGGAGTTGCAGGAATAGAGGGATCTCAGTGTGTATGTACATAAATTATTGAAGATGGCAGGGCATGTGGCTGGAGCAGTAAATGAAGCCTAGGTTTTATTAATACGGGATTAGATACAAGACCAAGGAGATCACATTGAACACTAGTTAGGGTTCATTGTGGGTCATTTTTCCTCCTGATACTTTTGTGTTGTCTCTCAAATTTGATTGGTCAGATCTTGTATGGTAGCACAGTAGCACAGTGGTTAGCACTGTTGCTTCACAGCACCAGGGTCCCAGGTTCGATTCCCGGCTTGGGTCACTGTCTGTGCGGAATCTGTACGTTCTCCCTGTGTCTGCGTGGGCTTCCTCCGGGTGCTCCGGTTTCCTCCCACAAGTCCCGAAAGACGCGCTATTAGGTGAATTGGACATTCTGAATTCTCCCTCTGTGACCCGAACAGGCGCCGGAATGTGAGACTAGGGGCTTTTCACAGTAACTTCATTGCAGTGTTAATGTAAGCCTACTTGTGACAATAAAGATTATTATTATTATACAGCTTGGTTCGTTGAAGACTTCAGATTATTGTGTGTTTTCAAAGGTATAGACTCAGCTGGGACCTTGAGCTTCAATTTTTCCAGTTCAGTTCTGATGTCTCAGGCCGAAGACTAATCCATTTTTAATCTGATCATTATTTAGCTGTCCAGGATTCTGCATTACTGCCATGATATACCATTCAATGATCTAAGTTTCATTCTGAACTCTAGTGTTGAATACGTAACATTCATATGTAACATTCACTTCAGGTTCAAAAATGTGCATTCAAGGCGTTCAAAATCTGTTATCTTTTTAATTGCTCATCTGTTAGATTTAGGGTGCTACACACTGTGTCGCAGTCCTTGCCCAGTGGTTTTTAACAATGTGGCTACTCTTATCCATTCAGACGTGTTTGTTAAGTCTGCTGCAATCCTATAGTCTAGAAATTGGAAGTGCAAAAACTGCCTGTTTTTCCAGGTAGCATTTATCAATTGGACTGGAGGTGGGATTGGAAAATTTACTACAACCGTTTCACTCACTCAGTAATTTATCTGCAGTGTCTGTCTATAGTTACTTTGCCCTTTTGCCCTGCGGCCAGTACTTTCACTTGTGGCCTGTGTGTGCTTTTCATTTCTCCTTTTTCTCTGCAGACCATAATTTCACTTGCAGCCTGTGCGCACTTTTCCTTTTTTTTTTTCTTTTCTCGTCAGCTTTTGCGCAGATTTGTACTTCCCATGTGCCATTCTGAAATTTCTCTCTCGCATCCGTTGTCTGTTTTCCTTGGCTCTTTTCGGCAGCTTTTGTTGGGGTTGCAACTCTTTTTTGCAGGGTGCAAAAATCTGTTTTTTTTCTGCACTTCATGCATCAAAACAGCTGGCCCATTCGGCGGTTGATGTGACGAAGAGCCTTTATTGTATTGCCCTAAGATGTCTTCCTCCAGAGGCTGCCTCACGGCACTGCAAAGCCAGGTAGTCATGTCATATATTCAGTACGCTTGCAGCTCCACGGCCCAAACAAACCTATCTTCAGTGCGTCGTTGGTGCCTATGGAGATGCACCCTACGCGATTGTTTGCTGCGGAATAAAATCAATCTATTTTTGATACAAAACTATGACATTGCTATGGAGTTATCCTAATCACAGAAAGTCTTTTGCGACATCAAGCACAGTTTAACCAAATTATTTACTGAGGAGTGACCCAATCCAGCTTAAGACAAAATACACAGGTTAAAAAAAGATATAAAGCATACGTAATCTGCAGTTGACAACGTAACGTGTTGGGAACAAGAAGAACACAAAAATATTTTTTAAAAGCTAAGTAACAAAGCAGATGCTAGGTAAGTAAAGGGATTTGTAAGGTATTTATACTTGTATTGGTAAACCTTAGAATTAGGGCGTAGTTTTAAGTGTGTTTAATTTAATGCTTCTGTGCCTGGGAGGGTAAAACCTGTTTTTAAATTCATGCCGGACAGAGGTGTTATTATGCGTGGGGGTTGGTTAAGTTCCACCTGTGTTTCCATTATGCTTAGAGAGGGCACGAAGAATAAATCGAAGGGATAGTCGTAGAGCGCAGGAGAATTTAGGGCAGCACGGCAGCATTGTGGATAGCACAATTGCTTCACAGCTCCAGCGTCCCAGGTTCGATTCCGGCTTGGGTCTGTGCGGAGTCTGCACGTTCTCCCCGTGTGTGCGTGGGTTTTCGTTTGGCTGCTCCGGTTTCCTCCCACAGTCCAAAGATGTGCAGGTTAGGTGGATTGGCCGTGATAAATTGCCCTTAGTGTCCAAAATTGCCCTTAGTGTTGGGTGGGGTTACTGGGTTATGGGGATAGGGTGGAGGTGTTGACCTTGGGTAGGGTGCTCTTTCCAAGAACCGGTGCAGACTCGATGGGGCGAATGGCTTCCTTCTGCACTGTAGATTCTATGAAATATGGACTGGTCAAGTGGACACTACAGTGGAATTCAACGATAAAATCCAGACAACGGCTTCCATACTTATTTCAACTCACGCTCCGCAGGTTGCAGGAAACCTCAAACCTGATAACCACTTCAGATAACTTTCTGCTGTCGCCATCGTTCCAGCTCAGTCTGTCTTTAGCAACTGAGGCCTTGTCAGGCAGAAAAGCTTTCAAGTTTCAGTTGAATTTGATGGCAGTTAGAGATAGGTAGTGAGGAAGAAGGCCGGGTTCACTGCTCTGCGAGGAGCAGTTGGTTCAGAAGGCTAGGGAGGGAACATGTCTCTCAGCCTTGTTGGAAGAAAAGCCATACCATGGAGTAATGGTTAAGAAAACAAGTGCGGAAATCGGAGGAGCAGCTGGTTAAGGAAGCTAGAGAAATAAAAAGAAGTTTCCAAGAAGTCTGAGATTAAAGAGAGCTGTTAAATGGCCTGTCCCTGTTCAGAGTTTTTAAATTTAGAGTACCCAATTTTTTTTCTCCCGCGATTGAGGGGCAATGTGGCCAATCCATCTAACCTGCACATCTTTGGGTTGTGGGGGTGAAACCCACGCAGACACGGGGAGAATGTGCAAACTCCACACGGACAGTGACCCAGAGCCGGGATTCGAACCCGGGTCCTCAGCGCCGCAGTACCAGTGCTGACCACTGCGCCGCATGCCGCCCGTGGTTTTTTTTTCCATGTCGAGTCGAGTTTTAACCGTGTGCATGGGTGAGTTTGCTTTTCGCCAAGTAAATACCAATGTTCTAGTTCTCACACATTTTTGCTTAAAGAGACATTCGTGGTATGTGATTGTTGAAGGCACAGGCTGGAGTTCATTGACGCCCTGGAGGAGGTCTTGCCGGACCTCCACGGGCAGGCGGTTCAGAGGTTTGACCCGGCAGCAATTCAAGCAGGCCTTTACCCCACCGGCAGTGACTCGGGGCGTTGGCCCAGTGACAACGAAGGAGTGCTCTCGCACACCGGTTAGCGCTGACCTCGATCAGATTGGTGGTGACTAAGCAATATTCTCGTTCCTGGCTGCCCTCCCACGGAGGAAATTGCGCACGGCTAGACACGGAGGTACCAGTGCAAAGAACAGCCAACTGGGCTGATGGTTGGTTAGCTCTGTGGCATGGGGGAGGGGGAGGGGTTGGCGGGCTGGTGTTTCATGGTCCCCTCCCCTCCTCTCACTCGCCCCTCCCCCCCGAAAACTGACTGTTGGGAGCCAGATTGGTGGCGCAGTGGGTTAGCCCAGCTGCCTCACGGCGCCGAGGTCCCAGGTTCGATCCCGGCTCTGGGTCACTGTCCGTGTGGAGTTTGTACATTCTCCCGGCGTGTCGGAGTGGCGTGAACCACTCCGGCGTCGGGCCGCCCCAAAGGTGTGGAAGACTCCGCACATTGAGGGGCTAGGCCCGCGCCGGAGTGGCTCCCGCTCCGCCGGCCGGCGTGAACGGCCTTTGGCGCCCCGCCAGCCGGGGCCGAAAAAGGACTTCGCCGCCGGCGTAAGTCCGCGCATGCGCCGGAGCATCAGCGGCTCTGCCATGGTGAAGAAAAAGAGTGCCCCCACGGCACAGGCCCCCCCCCACGGGTGGGCCCCGATCGTGGGCCAGACTTACGCCCGCCCGCGCCGCCAATCCCGCCAGTCAGGTAGGTGGTTTAATCCACGCCGGCGGGAGAGGCTAGTCAGCGCCGGGACTTCCCCATCGCGACCGGCGCAGCGCGATTCCCACCCCCGCCGAATCCCGTGTGGCGGAGAATTCGGGATACGGCAGGGGCGGGATTGACGCCGGCCCCGGGCGATTCTCCGACCCGGCAGGGGGGGTCGGAGAATCCCGCCCAAAGTCTTTCAGTTCCCGAATGCCATATTGATCCCAAATTGCCACTGTCGTGCCTGAACAAAAGCATGTCTTTAACCCGTATACGATAGCCAAGTGACCACAAATTGTTTCAAACAATATTTTATTCACTGACACACAATGTTAAGTTATTTCAAACACACACACATACGTTGAACTAGGAAGCTGTTACATGCAAGACCTTAACTTTCAAGTACTGGGCAGATATGGCCTTTATCTGGAGTCCGCGGTGTTGCTGGTCGTCGATGTCCTTGGCTCTGGTCCTCCTGGTCGATGGTCTTCCTGTTCTTTGGCCGGTGAAGGGTCACCGTTGTTGGTTGCTGTCCAGAGCGAGTGAGGGGTTGTGCCGCACCTTTCAGCCCCGGGGGGGGGGGGGGGTTGCCTCCCTTTTGGGCGGTCCCGGGTGGACTTCCAATCAATCGATCGGGGCTTGGTCACCCTGATCGATTAGGTCCAATCAAGATCTGGCACCTTGATGGTGGGGCATTTCCTTACCAGCCATGTCTGTTGGTGTCCGAGCCACGTAGGGTTTCTCACAGAAGGAAACAGACGCCACCAAGTCTGCTGCACGATATCGATTTGCATTCTAAGCCCGGGCTGGCCGCTTTCCTGGGCTGTTTGCAAAGTCTGGGCTGCAGCCTGTTTGTCCCTGAACTTGGCCACTTTTCCCAGCATCCTCTGCCGGTACGCCAGTTTAGGTGGCTACCCCAGCAAAATCTGGATTCCTCTAAGAAGGAAAAACAGGTTTGAGGCTACAGGCAACACAAGTGGAACCAGAAAAAAAAATCAGGCTTGATCTGATTGATTGGTCCCCTGTTCCGACAACAGATAAATCCGGTGTTAGGGGTAGGGAGGGGGCGAAATTGGGAGAGCCGTTTCACAGACTAGTCAAGTAACTTCCTGACAGTCACACACTTGGAATTGTACATTACAGACAATGTCCCAGAAACCATCTTCACCAAGGCTGGGTAAGGCCATAAAACATAGAAGCATGATTAGGTCATTCGGCCCATCGAGTCCGCTCCGCCATTCAATCATGGCTGATATGTTTCTCATCCCCTTTCTCCTGCCTTCTCCCCATAACCCCTGATCCCCTTATTGATCAAGAACCTATCTATCTCTGTCTTAAAGACACTCAGTGATTTGGCCTCCACAGCCTTCTGCAGCAAAGAGTTCCACAGATTCACCCACCCTCTGGCTGAAGAAATTCCTCCTCATCTCTGTTTTAAAGGATCGTCCCTTTAGTCTGAGATTGTGTCCTCTGTTTCTAATTTTTCCTACAAGTGGAAACATCCTCTCCACGTCCACTCTATCCAGGCCTCGCAGTATCCTGTAAGTTTCAATAAGATCCCCCCTCATCCTTCTAAACTCCAACGTGTACAGACCCAGAGTCCTCAACCGTTCCTCATACGGCAACCTCTTCATTCCAGGGATCATTCTTGTGAACCTCCTCTGGACCCTTTCCAAGGCCAGCACATCCTTCCTTAGATACGGGGCCCAAGACTGCTCACAATACTCCAAATGGGGTCTGACCAGAGCCTTATACAGCCTCAGAAGTACATCCCTGCTCTTGTATTCTAGCCCTCTCGACATGAATGCTTTGGAAAACTCTTCTCCTCCGGGATGTTTTGAGGTGAGGAGAGTAAGTGCACCTTTCTGACTGTTGTTTTTTTTTTGTTTATTGTTGCTCTGTTGTGAGGGAAGCGAGCGGAGGGGCGGGGGGGGGGGGGGGGGGGGTTTGGGAGCTGGTGGCACCTTGGGCAGGGGCTGCCAGACTAGCTGGGTGGGCTAGTTAACGGGAGCGCAGTGGGGGGGTTGATCATGTGGGTAGTAGTAGCAATGGGGGGGGGGGTGGTTTTGTGTAGGGGTTGGGGGTGGGGAGCTGCTGACGAAGGTCTTGTTGCTGGGGAGTTATTTGGGAGGGATCGGTGACGATGGACATCTGGGAGTGGGCCTGGAGGGCCACGTGGCCCGGGCGAGGGGCTGGCCTAAGAAAGGGAGGGAGGGGGGGGTATGGTTATCGGCAGGAGGGAGTCGCCCTCCAACCAGGCAGATCACATGGAACATGAAGGGGCTGAATGGGCCAGTCAAACGGTCGGGTGCTTTTGCACATTTGAGGACGGACGTGGCCCTTTGACAAGAGACACATTTGAAGATCGGGTACCAGACAAGGCTAAGCGAAGGGTAGTTCGGGCAAGTTTTCCATTTGGGGTTAGATATGAAGGCGCGTGGGGTCAATAAGTGAGTGGCGTTTGAGTTGAGGAATATCGTAGCTGGGGAGAGGTTTGGGATGGTAAGCGGGAAATAGGAGAGGATACCAGTGGTCGTAGTTAATGTTTACGCCCCAAACTGGGATGATGTGGAGTTCATGAGGCGAGTAGTGGGGAAGGCCCCAGACCTGGACTGGCTGATATGGGGGCGGGTGGGGGCGGACTTTAATATGGTCATTGATCCGGGGATGGACCGGTCAAGTTCGAGATTGGGGAGGGTGTCGGCGGTGGCAAAGAACTTTATGGAGCACACGGCGGGGGGGGGGGGGGGGGGGTGTGGACCCGTAGAGGTTTGGGAGGCCGAGTTTTCATATTTCTCCCATGTACACGGGGTTTACTCCCGGATTGATTTTTTGGGGGTGGGTATCGTTGCTGGTGGGGGTGGTGGTCTCGGGGAAACTTGGTGATCGTGGTTTCAGACCACGCGCTGCATGGGGGGGGGGGGGGGGGGGGGGGACCTGTGAGTGGAGCAGGGGGTGAGCCCAGCACCCCACAGTGGAGGCTGGATGTAGGATTACTAATGGAGGAGGAGGTGTGTGAGTGTAGGTGAGGGCCGCCATCCCGGGGTACGTGGAACTAAACGACACAGGTGAGGTCTTGGCCACTACGCTGTGGGAGGGTGATTTAGGGAGAGTTTCTATCGGTTCGGGTGCACAGGGAGAAGGAGGAACGAGCAGAGATGGCAGGGTTGGTGGACATGATTCTGGGGTTGGAGAGGAGGTACGCGGAGGTCCCAGAGGCGGGATTGTTGAAGGAGAAGCAGAAGCTCCAGATGGAGTTTGGGTTGGTGTCCACAAGGAAGGCAGTGGGGCAGTTGTGGAGGGCCAGGGGGGCAGTGTATGAGTACGGGGAGAAGGCTAGGAGGATGCTGGCCCACCAGCTCTGGAAGCAAGAGGCGGCGAGGGAGATTGGTCTGGTGAAGGATGGCAAGGGTGGAGGGGTATTGGACCCGGTGGGGGTGAACTGGGTATTTGAGGAATTCAACAGGAGGCTTTATGAATCGGAACCCCCCCCGAGTTGGGGGGGGGGGGAATGCAGTATTTTCTGGACGGGCTGGAATTGCCCAGGGTGGAGCAGGGCCTGGTAGAGGGGCTGGGAGAACACGTTGGACTGGTGGAGATGACGGAGGGCATGGGGGCAATGCAGGCATTTCTTGGCAACTTGTCCTGTGCCGACAGCCTGAGGAGAGAAACATTCTCTCTGCCCCAACTCTCGTCAAAACCAGTGCACGGCTTTAAAGATCTCTCCTGCCTGCCCACCCCCTCCTTCTTTCATTCGCCAAAAAGAGACCCCAGCCAGCCTGCCCTTACCCTGATGTGCACGACCCTACACTTTTCTGGTTTCAAAAGCCTGGTCAATCTTCGCTGCCCCCTCTCCACGATATCCCTTTTCCACAACATGGCTCCACCAAGTGCAGAACAGTGGTTGTGCAGAAGCCAAGCGCAACGTACCTGCTTTTCAATTGCATCGCTCCAGAACCTCGTCGTTGGTTTGCATTAGTTACTGCCTGCAAATGTGCGGCCTAACCTTGAATGGTTGGCCCATTAATTCAACCCTTAGTTCCTCTTCCCCCACCCAAGTCCGAACTGATGTAATATTTTGTCTCCCCCCCCCCCCCCCCCCCCCCACCAAGCAAACTGGGCTGCACCTCACATTTAATGGGGGGTTAAGACATTAAAACCAAGGCCCCAACTGACTGCCTGCCCGGTTACGCTAAGATCCTGTGACAGCTTTTTCCGAAAGCAGAAGTCTCCAGTGACTTGGTCAACATTCGTCCCTCAGTCAACGCCACAGCAACAGAGAACCTGGTCGGCGTCACATTGCCACGTCTGGCAGCTCACTGGCCAAAAATTGGCAGCCCCCGCCCCTTGTCCTACATTGTAGCAAATTTACTTCCACAAGTCTTTCACTTAAATATTCTGAAAAGCGGCCCATTATAATCAAAATCTGGAAATATAGCAAATAGGAGACCGCCATTCGGCCCCTCAATATGTTCATGGCCAATCATCCAACTCAAAGACCCGATCCTGCCTACTCCCCACATCTTTTGATATCCATGGGGAGGCGGTGGAGTAGTGATAGTGTCACTGGGCTAGTAATCCAGAGAGCCAGGATAATGCTCTGGGGACCCAGGTTCAAATCCCACCACTACCGACGGTGAAATTTTAATTCAATAAAAACCTAGAATTAAGTCTAATGATGAATCAGTTTTTGTAAAAACCCATCTGGTTCACTAATGTCCTTTAGGGAAGGAAATCTGCCGTCCTTACCTGGTCTGGTCGACTCCTAGCTGCCCCCTCAAGGGCAATTAGGGATGGGCAATAAATGCTGGCACAGCCTGCGACGCCCACGTTCCATTAACAAATACGAACAGATCCCCTTCTCTCCCAAATGCCATAGAGTTATACAGCATGGAAACAGGCCCTTCGGCCCAGCTTGTCCATGCTGCCCAGTTTCTATCACTAAGCTAGCCCCCACTTGCCCGCATTTGGCCCATATCCCTCTATACCCATCCTGCCCATGTAACTAACTGCTTTTTAAAGGACAAAATTGTACCCACCTCGACCACTGCCTCTGGCAGCCCGTTCCAGACACTCACCACCCTCTGTGTGAAGAAATTTCCCCTCTGGTCTCTTTTGTATCTCTCCCCTCTCACCTTAAACCTATACCCTCTAGTTCTAGACCCCTCGACCTTTGGGAAAAGATGTTGACTCTCTACCTTATCGATGCCCCTCATTATTTTATAGACCTCTATAAGATCACCCCTAAGCCCCCTACGCTCCAGGCAAAAAGGTCCCAATCTATCCGGCCTCTCCTTATAACTCAGACCATCAACTCCCGGTAGCATCCTCGTAAATCTCTTCTGCACTCTGTCTAGTTTAACAAAATCCGTCACATAAGAGGATGACCATATCTAACTCCTTAATGAAAACATAGGGTTTTTCTTTTGTAAATTTAGAGTATACCCAATTCATTTTTTCCAATTAAGGGGCAATTTAGCGTGGCCAATCCACCTACCCTACACATCTTTGGGTGGTGGGGGCGAAACCCACGCAAACACGGGGAGAATGTGCAAACTCCTCACGGACAGTGAGCCAGAGCCGGGATCGAACCCGGGACCTCGGCGCCATGGGGCAGCAGGAAACATAAAATCTTTTGGCCTCAACTTCTTTGTGGTAAGGAATTCCAAATGCCGACCACTCTCTGGAAGAAACTTCTCCTCCTCTCCGTCTTACACGGTTCGCCCTGTATCCTTGGACTGTGACCCTGGTTCTGGATACCTCACCATCGGGAACATCATCTTGTATCCACCCTGTCTCGCTGTTAGAATTACTGACCACCATTGTCAGTGTTCCTACTTTGTAAATCAGGCTTTCCGATGGGAAATTGTGTGCAGTCCGTTGCAGTTTCCCCCCATATCCATGAGTAGCCGCACTGCTCCATAAACCCCTCTGCCCACCTTGCTCTGCTACTTTATTCAATATAAATTTAGAGTACCCAATTCATTTTTTCCAATTAAGGGGCAATTTAGCGTGGCCAATCCACCTACCCTGCGCACCTTTGGGTTGTGGGGGCGAAACCCACGCAGACACGGGGAGAATGTGCAAACTCCACACGGACAGTGACCCAGGGCAGGGATCGAACCTGGGACCTCGGCGTCGATGCTATCCACTGCGCCACCGTGCTGCCCCTGCCCTTCTCCTGTTAAGGTGCTCCCTTGAGACAATGCTTTATGAGATAGGTAACCTAGTGACCATACACCTTGGGATGGCTGGTATCGGAGGTTTGTGCTGAAATGCTGCTGCACGCCTCCGCGGACCGTCTCGCGATGTTATGGGGGGCAATGTCCGAACAAGAACAATACGTGGAAATTCAGCACTTCTTCAAGTCTGCGTTTATTCAGAAATAAACATTAGTAACAATCTCTAAACCAATTTAACATGTCTTTTTTTTTTCCTTTTTAAAAACATAACACAGGCAGCTTGAACCAAGTCAACATCCTTTATACAATACATACAATACAGCGAATGACCTTGAAACGTACCTGGAGTAGACCAAACCAAAACGGGGACCCAAAACGTTTCACGGGATCAAGCACAGCCCCCCCCCCCCCCCAAACCCGGTCACTCCTTGCTGGGCGATGAATAAAATTAGCCACTCGTTCGATGAACAGGATGGGGTTCGACTTCTGAAGTGAATGATCAGGATTTCTTCAAAATGACGGGGCTCCACAAAACGCACAATTTTATAATTTAGACAGAAAATAATGCGGTTGGGCAACTTCGGCGGCTTGCGAAAGAGTGGAGCCCAGAAAATACAGCTTGCACTCGGAGGGGGTGGAGGGAAAAGGCCTCAACCCTTGCCCGAAACAGGTGCGTCACCCGGGTATTGTTGCATTGGTACCAAGAGGTTATAGAAAAATGGCAGTTTAATGGCCGCTATGGAAACTGTCCTGAAACACTGCAGCTGTGGTGCGTTTCGCTGAATCTTCAGCTCACATTGCCCTCCCCCATCCTCCCCTCTGTCGTCTTACCCACAGAGACAGCAGTGCCATAAGCACCAACCAATCCTATACCCCGGTGACAACAGACAGTTCAAAAGGGTCGCCTCCTCCCCCCCCCCCCCCAAAAAACCCTTCCGGACACATCCGCCGGGGGCTGTGGCGTTTTGCTGGTCAAGAATTCAACGTAGCGGGAGCGCTTCCTCCGCACAGTCGCATCCTAGCGAGATTCCCCAATGACTGCATCGCCATGGGACAGGGAAAACAAGATGGCAGGGGGGCCCTGAAATCACCCGCGACGAGGGTGGGGGGGGGGCCCTGAAATCACCCGTGACGAGGGGGGGGGCACAGGAAGACATGGCTTCGCAGTCCAAAATGAAAAATAACTACTCCAGCGGACACACGCACACACGCTTTTTTTTGACAAAATTTTTTTTTTTTTTTTAAAGTATTTTTTTTTCCACTGAAAGAAATCCATTTGCACCAACTTCAGTACATGACTCTGTAAATGGGGCACAGGGAAAGGGTGGGGAGGGGAACTTGGAAAAAGTATAAAGTTTGTCAGGGGAAGTGTGAGGAATGGCGGGTGCTGGGGCAAGGGGCAAGAAAGCAGTTTATTTTTGTTGAGGTGGACACCATCTACAGCCTCTTCTGTGGCTTATTGGGCGCCTGCCGACGCAAAGGGTGGCCATTCGGAGCTGTTGCCAATTTGGTTTTGGTTTTTAGCGAATAGTCTTGACGGGGCTCTTGAAGTTGCTTGCAGCCTGGAGCTGGAGTTGGTAGGCCATGGGGTGGATCTTGAAACCGTACAGCCTGAGGGGTGGGAGACACAGAGAGAGAAAAAAAAAAGAGATATAAAAAGGTTGCAGGAACCACTTTGGAGACCACGGCATCGCAAGAGGCAGCCACTTGGTCTATCGTACTGATCCAATTTCACCCCCCCACCTTCCCCCAATAGCCTCACAAAGTTCCCATTCCAAGCATTAATCCCAATTCCCATTTGAAACTTATGACTGACCCAATGGCCTCCAGTCGCCACTCATGGAGCGCACCACCCCAGGTCATTGTTACGGTGTAATATCTCAACTCTGCGCTGCCCGCTGTGAATCACGCTGGTGGAAACAGTTTCCCTTGGCCCTCATCGACACCCTTCAGGAATTGGATGCATCACTCCCCATACCTTCCTCTGCTCAGAGGAGAACGAGCGTCCCCATTCCCCTCGTCGCTGAATTCCCCATCTCCTGCGCCCAGTAGCCTTCCAGTAAATCTCCTCTAGTGCCACCTGGGAGGACTTGACATCCGCCCTGGAGTGGGACGCTCACAAATAGTCACACTTCAGCCCGCTCTGAGTGGCCCATCAGGAAGGTTAAGCAAACATTTCCTTGCTTTTGCGCACTGTGCCCTGATTTATAAAACTAACGATTCCATGCAGGAGGAGACGGCCATTCAGCCCCTCGAGCCTGCTCCGCCATTCAATACGATCGTGGCTGATCATCCACCGCGAAGCCCATTTTCTGGCGCTGCCCGCCTGGCCCTCGCTGTCATTAATATTCAGGAATCATTGACAATCCATGGTCAATGATTGACCTTCCACAGCCCTCTCTAGGGCAGAGGTTTCCAAAGATTCAACACCCTTGGACAGATAACCCTCCTCATCTCAGTCCTAAATGCCCAACCGGAATCTGGGCCCTCAGGTTCAAGGATCATCAGAGATGGGAAGCATCCAAGCTGGTGCTTGCTTCTCGGAAAGCAACAGCCTGGCCAACTTGGTTTGCATCTGGGGGGAGGGAGGGAGGGGAGGGGGAAGAGGGGGAGGGGGGGGGGGAAGAGAGGGGGGGGGAAGAGAGGGGGGGGGGGAAGAGAGGGAGGGGGAGAGAGGGAGGGGGAGAGAGGGAGGGGGAGAGAGGGAGGGGAGAGAGGGAGGGGGAGAGAGGGAGGGGGAGAGAGGGAGGGGGCGAGAGGGAGGGGAGAGAGGGAGGGGGAGAGAGGGAGGGGGAGAGAGGGAGGGGGAGAGAGGGAGGGGGAGGAGAGAGAGGGTAGGGGGAGAGAGGGAGGGGGGAGAGAGGGCGGGGGAGAGAGGGAGGGGAGAGAGGGGAGGGGGGGAGAGAGGGAGGGGGAGAGAGGGAGGGGAGGGGGAGAGAGGGAGGGGGAGAGAGGGAGGGGGAGAGAGGGAGGGGGGAGAGAGGGAGGGGGAGAGAGGGGAGGGGGAGAGGGGAGGGGGAGAGAGGGAGGGGGGAGAGAGGAGAGAGAGGGAGGGGGAGGAGGGAGGGGGAGAGAGGGAGGGGGAGAGAGGGAGGGGGAGAGAGGGAGGGGGAGAGAGGGAAGGGGGAGAGGAGGGAGGGGGGAGAGAGAGGGAGGGGGAGAGAGGGGAGGGGGAGAGAGGGAGGGGGAGAGGGAGGGGAGAGAGGGAGGGAGAGAGAGGAGGGGGGAGAGAGGGAGGGGAGAGGAGGGAGGGGAGAGAGGGAGGGGAGAGGGGAGGGGAAGAAGCGGATGTGGTGCAGAGAGAGAGGGGCGAGAGGAGGGAAGAGAGGGAGGAGAGGGAGGGGAGAGAGGAGGAGAGAGAGGAGAATATTACAGTGCTGGGGAGAGGGGGGGGAGGGAGAGGAGAATATTACAGTGCTGGGGAGAGGGGGAGGGAGAGGAGAATATTACAGTGCTGGGGAGAGGGGGGGGAGGGAGAGGAGAATATTACAGCGCTGGGGAGGGGGGAGGGAGAGGAGAATATTACAGTGCTGGGGGAGGGGGGGGGGGAGGGAGAGGAGAATATTACAGTGCCGGGGAGGGGGGGGAGAGGAGAATATTACAGTGCTGGGGAGAGAGGGGGAGGGGGAGGAGAATATTACAGTGCTGGGGAGAGGGGGGAGGGAGGGAGAGGAGAATATTACAGTGCTGGGGAGAGGGGGGAGGGCGAGGAGAATATTACAGTGCTGGGGAGAGAGGGAGGGAGGGAGAGGAGATATTACAGTGCTGGGGAGAGGGGGGAGGGCGAGGAGAATATTACAGTGCTGGGGAGAGGGGGAGGGAGAGGAGAATATTACAGTGCTGGGGAGAGGGGGGAGGGAGAGGAGAATATTACAGTGCTGGGGAGAGGGGGAGGGAGAGGAGAATATTACAGTGCTGGGGAGAGGGGCGAGGGAGAGGAGAATATTACAGTGCTGGGGAGAGGGGGGAGGGAGAGGAGAATATTACAGTGCTGGGGAGAGGGGGGAGGGAGAGGAGAATATTACAGTGCTGGGGGAGAGGGGGGGAGGGAGAGGAGAATATTACAGTGCTGGGGAGAGGGGGGAGGGGAGAGGAGAATATTACAGTGCTGGGGATAGAGGGGGAGGGGGAGGAGAATATTACAGTGCTGGGGAGAGAGGGGGGAGGGGGAGGAGAATATTACAGTGCTGGGGAGAGGGGGGAGGGAGAGGAGAATATTACAGTGCTGGGGATAGAGGGGGAGGGAGAGGAGAATATTACAGTGCTGGGGAGAGGGGGGAGGGAGAGGAGAATATTACAGTGCTGGGGAGAGAGGGCGTCAGGGGGAGGAGAATATTACAGTGCTGGGGAGAGGGGGGGGGCAGGGGGAGGAGAATATTACAGTGCTGGGGAGAGGGGGGGAGGGAGAGGAGAATATTACAGTGCTGGGGAGAGGGGGAGGGAGAGGAGAATATTACAGTGCTGGGGAGAGGGGGAGGGAGAGGAGAATATTACAGTGCTGGGGAGAGGGGGGAGGGAGAGGAGAATATTACAGTGCTGGGGAGGGGGGGGGAGGGAGAGGAGAATATTACAGTGCCGGGGAGGGGGAGGGGGGGGGGGGGGGGAGAGGAGAATATTACAGTGCTGGGGAGAGAGGGGGAGGAGAATATTACAGTGCTGGGGAGAGGGGGAGGGAGAGGAGAATATTACAGTGCTGGGGAGAGAGGGGGAGGGGGAGGAGAATATTACAGTGCTGGGGAGAGGGGGAGGGAGAGGAGAATATTACAGTGCTGGGGAGAGGGGGAGGGAGAGGAGAATATTACAGTGCTGGGGAGAGAGGGGAGGGGGAGGAGAATATTACAGTGCTGGGGAGAGGGGGAGGGAGAGGAGAATATTACAGTGCTGGGGAGAGGGGGAGGGAGAGGAGAATATTACAGTGCTGGGGAGAGGGGGGGAGGGAGAGGAGAATATTACAGTGCTGGGGGAGGGAGAGGGAGAGGAGAATATTACAGTGCTGGGGAGAGAGGGGAGGGAGAGGAGAATATTACAGTGCTGGGGAGAGAGGGGAGGGAGAGGAGAATATTACAGTGCTGGGGAGAGAGGGGAGGGAGAGGAGAATATTACAGTGCTGGGGAGGGAGAGGAGAATATTACAGTGCTGGGGATAGAGGGGGAGGGGGAGGAGAATATTACAGTGCTGGGGAGAGAGGGGGGAGGGGGAGGAGAATATTACAGTGCTGGGGAGAGGGGGGGGCAGGGGGAGGAGAATATTACAGTGCTGGGGAGAGGGGGGAGGGAGAGGAGAATATTACAGTGCTGGGGAGAGGGGGAGGGAGAGGAGAATATTACAGTGCTGGGGAGAGGGGGAGGGAGAGGAGAATATTACAGTGCTGGGGAGAGGGGGGAGGGAGAGGAGAATATTACAGTGCTGGGGAGAGGGGGGAGGGAGAGGAGAATATTACAGTGCTGGGGAGAGGGGGGGAGGGAGAGGAGAATATTACAGTGCTGGGGAGAGAGGGGGGAGGAGAGGAGAATATTACAGTGCTGGGGAGAGGGGGAGGGCGAGGAGAATATTACAGTGCTGGGGAGAGGGGGGAGGGCGAGGAGAATATTACAGTGCTGGGGAGAGGGGGAGGGAGAGGAGAATATTACAGTGCTGGGGAGAGGGGGGAGGGAGAGGAGAATATTACAGTGCTGGGGAGAGGGGGGAGGGAGAGGAGAATATTACTGTGCTGGGGAGAGAGGGGGGAGGGGAGGAGAATATTACAGTGCTGGGGAGGGGGGGGGGAGGGAGAGGAGAATATTACAGTGCTGGGGAGAGAGGGGGGAGGGGAGGAGAATATTACAGTGCTGGGGGGAGGGAGAGGGAGAGGAGAATATTACAGTGCTGGGGAGAGGGGGGAGGGAGAGGAGAATATTACAGTGCTGGGGAGAGGGAGAGGAGAATATTACAGTGCTGGGGAGAGGGGGGAGGGAGAGGAGAATATTACAGTGCTGGGGAGAGGGGGGGGGAGGGGAGGAGAATATTACAGTGCTGGGGAGAGAGGGGGGAGGGGAGGAGAATATTACAGTGCTGGGGAGAGGGGGAGGGAGAGGAGAATATTACAGTGCTGGGGAGAGAGGGGGGAGGGGAGGAGAATATTACAGTGCTGGGGAGAGGGGGGAGGGAGAGGAGAATATTACAGTGCTGGGGAGAGGGGGAGGGAGAGGAGAATATTACAGTGCTGGGGAGAGGGGGAGGGAGAGGAGAATATTACAGTGCTGGGGAGAGGGGGAGGAGAATATTACAGTGCTGGGGAGAGGGAGAGGGGGAGGAGGAGGAGAATATTACAGTGCTGGGGAGGGAGGGAGGAGGGGGAGGAGAATATTACAATGCTGGGGAGAGGGGGGAGGGAGAGGAGAATATTACAGTGCTGGGGGAGGGAGAGGAGAATATTACAGTGCTGGGGAGGGAGGGGGGAGGGGGAGGAGAATATTACAGTGCTGGGGAGAGGGGGGAGGGAGAGGAGACTATTACAGTGCTGGGGAGAGGGGGAGGGGGAGGAGAATATTACAGTGCTGGGGAGGGAGAGGAGAATATTACAGTGCTGGGGAGAGAGGTTATCCTGGAGGAGTCAAGAACAGAATCTATTTGGTTAGTCGTAGAGTCTTACAGCACAGAAACAGGCCGTTCAGCCCATTGTGTCGGCCATCAAGCACCTATCCATTCTAATCCCATTTTCCAGCACTTGCTCCGTAGCCTTGTTTGCTACGGCATTTCAAATGCTCCTTAAATGTTGTGAGATTTCCTGCCTCTACCACCCTCTCGGGCAGCGAGTTCCAGGTTCCCACCACCCTCTGGGTGAAAAAGATTTTCCTCAAATCCTTTACAAATCTCTTGCCCCTGACCTTAAATAAATGCCCCCTGGTTATTGACCTTTGACTGAGGGGGAAAGTTCCTCCTATCCACTCTATGTCCCTCATAATTCTCTCCACCTCGATCAGGTCCCCCCTCAGCCTTCTCTGCTGTGAGGAAAACAACCCCGGCCTAACCAGCCTCTCTTCACAGCTGAAACTCTCCAGCCCAGGGCAACATCCTGGAGAATCTCCTCCGCACCCTCTCCAGCGCAATCACATCCTTCCTGTAGTGTGGCGACGAGGACTGTACACAGTACTCTAGCTGTGGCCTAACCAGTGTTTTATACAGCATCATGACCTCCCTGCTCTTATATTCTATACCTCGGCTAATAAAGGCAAGTATCCCATTCGCCTTCTTACCCACCTTATGTACCTAGTGCCCAGAAACAACAGAGGTGGGGCGGCAAGGTGGTGCTGTGGTTAGCACTGCTGCCTCACGGTGCCGAGGACCCAGGTCCCTGTCCGTGTGGAGTTTGCACATTCTCTCCGTGCCTGCGTGGGTCTCACCCCCACAAACCCAAAAAGATGTGCCACGCAAAATTTCCCCTTAATTGGGAAAAATAATTGGGTACTCTTAGGAGCTACCATTACACAGTCAACAGGAAGTGGGGGGACAGAGAGAGTGGAGCAAGTGACAGAGATACAAAACCTATAGGAAGAACTTTAATTTCCTGTTACAAACTGGGATAGCAATGCTGTGAAGGGTAGAGAGAAGGCAGGGGACAGAAAGCTTTTTGATGGCAGTTCGACAACTTTTTCTTGATCCATAAATTGAGTCCAATCATCTGGTCCGAGGGACTATGTCAGACGGATGAGGCTCAGGAGGAATTACGTTTGCCATCAGGCTGTGGCTAGCTATTGGAAAAGAGGAGGGCGGCCGATTTCAATCGGGTGAGCACATGCGCTGCCCAGGAATCGCACATGGGCAGGCAGAGCTGACACAGAACAATGGACATCTTTGAGGGAGGAGATGCTTCAAGCAAGGGTTGAAGGACATTCGCAAGAGGAGGAAAGTCAGAGATCTCCGGTTGATCCCAGAGAAAGAAAGTGAGGTGAAGAATATACAAGGTGCACTTGATGAGTGTACATGGTCGATGACACAAGTCAGAAACGGGATGAACATTGACAGATCAGAGGTGAAGTGAAAAGGGAAATAAGAGGGGAAAGGGAAAGCGTACGAGACTAGAGGCACCAGCCACCTTCTTCCAATTCCACCTGAGGCACAGGGAGGTGCCAGAGGATCAGAGAACTGCAAATGCTACGTGCAGGTTCAGTCGGCAAAGGCAATGTTAGCATTCAGGCCGAGAGGGCTAGAATACAGGATCAGTGATGTACTCCTGAGGCTGTATAAGGCTCTGGTCAGACCCTATTTGGAGTATTGTGAGCAGTTTTGGGCCCTGTATCTAAGGAAGGATGTGCTGGGCTTGGAAAGGGTCCAGAGGAGGTTCACAAGTATGATCCCTGGAATGAAGAGCTTGTCGTATGAGGAACGGTTTGAGGACTCTGGGTCTGTAATCGTTGGCGTTTAGAAGGATGTGGGGGGATCTTATTGAAACTTACAGGGTACGGCGAGGCCTGGATAGAGTGGACGTGGAGAGGATGTTTCCACTTGTAGGAAAAACTAGAAGCAGAGGACACAATCTCAGACTAAAGGAACGATCCTTTAAAACAGAGACGAGGAGGAATTTCTTCAGCCAGAGGGTGGTGAATCTGTGGAACTCTTTGCCGCAGAAGGCTGTGGAGGCCAAATCACTGAGTGTCTTTAAGACAGAGATAGATAGGCTCTTGATCAATAAGGGGATCAGGTGTCATGAAATGAAATGGGGAGAAGGCAGGAGAATGGGGATGAGAAACATATCAGCCATGATTGAATGGCGGAGCAGACTCGATGGGCCAAATGGCCTAATTCTACTCCCCAAGTCTTCTGGTCTTTTCAGTTCAACCTGTTTTGAGTTGGGAAAGCTTTTTGAACGCAGTCACTTGGGTAAGCATGGGCTAACGGAGGAAAGCCAACACAGTTTGGCCCAAAGCAAATCATGCCGGATTATCGAGGTAGAGCTTTTATTTTGGAGGAGGTTGGTGTCGGTAATGCAGATGTGGTTCAAATGGACTTCTGAAAAGTGTTTGCTGAAAAGCCGATGACGCAGCACGTTACAAGAGCTGAAGCGGGATGGAAGGAAATGGAGAGTGGTCTAATGAAAGGAGGTTGGCTGAATATTTAATTATCAGATTGGAGGAAGCGATTATAGTGGGGCTCCCCAGCAGAAGTACCAGAACCACAGTTGCCGCAATTTTGGATATACACGGGGGAGACATTCAAAATTTGCAGTTGGCACAAAGCTTTGAAGGCTTGTGAACCCAGCAGTGGACAGTGATTGAGCTTAAGCTGGTTGAGGCAGGGCGCAAAGCGATTATCGGGTTAAGGGGTTACGTGTGAATCTGGATTTGTAGAGCAGATGCATAAGCAAAACTAGTTCGTCCGCAGCTTGAGTGTTATGCCCATGCTTGGGCAGCGCATTTAGGAAGGATGTGAAGGCCTTCAGAGAGGGTGCAGGAAGATTCACTACATCAGGGTTCCAAGGGAGAAAGGACGTTGGTTACGTTAACGGATACGGCGAAGCTGGAACTGGTTTCGGTGGATAAAATTGTGAATTTAAATTCAGCAAAGAAATCTGAAATCACAGAATCGTGTAGGAGGCCATTTGGCCCATTCAGTCTGCGCTGACCCTTGGAAAGAGTACCCTACCTAGGACCAGACCCGACCCTGTCCCCTAAACCCAATAACCCCACCTAACCTTTTGGACACTAAGGGTCAATTTAGCGTGGCCAATCCACCTATCCTGCGCATCTTTGGACTGTGGGGGGAAACCGGAGGAACCCCACGCACACACAGGGAGAACGTGCAGACTCCGCACAGACAGTGACCAAGCCAGGAATCGAACCTGGGACTCTGGAGCTGTGAGGCAGCAGTGTTAACCACTGTGCCATGACGTCATGGGCACCGAGAAACTGTCGCATTGCAAAGTGCCACCCCTACCCAAACCCTTGGCAGAGTTGGCCACTCAATTGCCTTCGGAAATGGCCTAGCCAGACCCCCGGGAGGGAGCTCATACCCACCTTCTGAAGGGCAATTAAGGAAGGGTAATAAACACTTGTCAGTGAATGAACAACATTTCCAATTGCAATCTCATTGGAATGAAGAGATGAACGGGGCTGTGTTGGGGGGGGGGGGGGGGGGGGGGGGGGAGGAAAGGAGGAGGAATGTTGAACGGGACATTGCGACCAGATCCATTTGTGCTGCCGCTGGACCATGAAAACCGGTCACCCAAATGCCACCTGGATTATTCTTTCTGTTAAAAAATAATAATAATTGCTGACCCATTCAGCTGGAGAAAGCACAAGCTGGTCAGAGTGGGTCAGAACGTGGTTTTATGAAGTCGGGGGGGGCGGACGTCAAGAATTGAGGATGTGTCTGGCTGGGTGATGCCCGATTGGTCACGGAATTGCCGTGGTGAATGCACTCGGAAACCTTTGTTCCCCGTGCTTTTGTTTAATTAATTTAAATGCGCAATGCCTGAACATGTTCCTTTTGCCTGCTGAGGACAGGTCCAGGCATGAATAGATGGAGCTTCGAGCACCTGTAACTGAGCCACCTTCACACACTGGCTGATAACAGCCAGAAAAAAAAAAAGGTGCGGCTTGATACACACTGCCAGTCGGGATACACAGCCCGTGTATCTGGCATGACAACAGCACGGAAAGTCATACACCACATTATTCATTTGTGGGGCAGGCCAAAGGGTATCTTTGTCATCCCGGCCCGGGTTGGGGGAGAACACCACTCTTCATGCTCCTGCATGGTGGCAGCGAGGAGAGGCTAGCTTCTCCTGCTGCTCAAATTTGGAGACACCTTGCCCTTCCCTGGTAATCGGAGGTCAGCCGGGAATGTTTCAGGATTGAAAGCCTGATCGGCTCGTCCTGGAGTCTGCGCGATACGCGGCGAGCAATGATCTGACGGACGTAGCCATTATCCCGAATGGTACAATTTTGAAGTGGGTGCAGGAACAGAGAGATCGCAGACAATTCTTTTTTTTAAATTTCTCAATCGTCAGGATTGAGAAACGGCCGCAATTAGACCCTTTGGCCGAGAGCAGTTGAAAAGAAGCCTTTCGGAGAATTTTAAGAACTAAAGGAAAGAAAGATTTGGCAGACACAGGGTTGGGCATCAACAAAGCTATCTGAGCTGGCCCAGTGACATTCCCCCTGCTCAACTGGTTGCCTCTGCAAGAATGATAAAATCCAACCAGAATAATAACAAAACATTCTTCGTAAGTTCTCGGTAAAGCTTCAGGCAAAAAAATGGTCGGTGTTGTCAACTTAAACCAGGCCCAACAGCAAGTGATCCAAGTTTCTGTAAATATTTTATGCACCGATGCTCACTTAGTCATAACATTTCGGTAGCACAGTGTTTTGCTTCACACTCTAGGGTCCCAGGTTCAATTCCCGGTTTGGGTCACTGTGTGTGCACAGTCTGCACGTTCTCCCCATGTCTGCGTGGGTTTCCTCCGGGTGCTCCGGTTTCCTCCCACAAGTCCCGAAAGACGTGCTGTTAGGTGAATTGGACATCCTGAATTCTCCCTCTGTGTACCCGAACAGGCGCCAGAATGTGGCGACTGGGGGCTTTTCACAGTAACTTCATTGCAGTGTTAATGTCAGCCTACTTGTGACAATAAAGATTATGTTAATAATAATCGCTTATTGTCACAAGTAGGCTTCAATGATGTTACTGTGAAAAGCCCCTAGTTGCCGCATTCCGACGCTTGTTCAGGGAGGCCGGGACAGGAATTGAACCCGCGCTGCTGGCCTTGTTCTGCATTACAAGCCAGCTGTTTAGCCCACTGTGCTGCAGGCTGCTGTATCATTTAGGTTCCAAAATCAGTTACAATCAGGTTCCACAATGTCAGCCATCCTGCAGTAGCAATTTGCACATGGAGACTTTGTTATGAACAATAAACAACGAGGAATGGAGAGGAGAGAGAAAGGGCGCGCTAAGGAAGCTCAAGTATACGCATCATTTAAGGGCATTACGAAAATGAAAATCGCTTATTGTCACGAGTAGGCTTCAATGAAGTTACTGTGAAAAGCCCCTAGTCGCCACATTCCGGCGCCTGTCCGGGGAGGCTGGTACGGGAACAGGTTCAAAAGGCAAATCACAAAGGCAAATGAGTGCTGGCTTTTAACTCGGGGTTGGACCAGGAGGTGTGCATTGAAGTCAGGCAAAGCACCAGTCAGAGTATCGCGTTCAGTTCTGGGCGTCAGGGGGATGTACCGACCCCGAGGAGCCGGCTGCTGGCCTCCCAAGCCTGCACTGCTGCCATTCAATCGAATTGTAGCAGGCCTGCGACCAAACCTCATACGCCAGCGCCCACCCCCCTTATTTCCCTTCGGGCCACGGGAATCTGTCAGTCTCGGGTTTAGAATTAACAATGGATCTAGAGAGAGGAGAGGGGATCGGGAGGAGAGGGGATGGGGAGTGAGAGAGGAGAAGGGATGGGGAGTGAGGGAGGAGAGGGGATCGGGAGGAGAGGGGATGGGGAGTGAGAGGAGAGGGGAGTGAGGGAGGAGAGGGGATGGGGAGTGAGGGAGGAGAAGGGATGGGGAGTGAGGGAGGAGAGGGGAGTGAGGGAGGAGAGGGGATGGGGAGTGAGGGAGGAGAAGGGATGGGGAGAGGGAGGAGGGGGGATCGGGAGGAGAGGGGATGGGGAGTGAGAGGAGAGGGGAGTGAGAGGAGAGGGGAGTGAGGGAGGAGAGGGGATGGGGAGTGAGAGAGGGGATGGGGAGTGAGAGAGGAGAGGGGATGGGGAGTGAGAGAGGAGAGGGGATAGGGAGTGAGGGAGGAGAGGGGATCGGGAGGAGAGGGGATGGGGAGTGAGAGAGGAGAAGGGATGGGGAGTGAGGGAGGAGAGGGGATCGGGAGGAGAGGGGATGGAGAGTGAGAGGAGAGGGGAGTGAGAGAGGAGAGGGGATGGGGAGTGAGAGAGGAGAGGGGATGGGGAGTGAGGGAGGATCGGGAGGAGAGGGGATGGGGAGTGAGAGGAGAGGGGAGTGAGGGAGGAGAGGGGATGGGGAGTGAGAGAGGAGAGGGGATGGGGAGTGAGGGAGGAGAGGGGATCGGGAGGAGAGGGGATGGGGGTGAGAGGAGAGGGGAGTGAGGGAGGAGAGGGGATGGGGAGTGAGAGAGGAGAGGGGATGGGGAGTGAGGGAGGAGAGGGGATCGGGAGGAGAGGGGATGGGGAGTGAGAGGAGAGGGGAGTGAGGGAGGAGAGGGGATGGGGAGTGAGAGAGGGGAAGGGGAGTGAGGGAGGCGAGGGGATGGATCTAGCATCAATTGCAATCTGTCGGGGGCATTCGTTATTTAATTTCACTCCAGAACATTCGAATTAGGAGGAATAGACCACTCGGCCCCTCGAGTCTGTTCCGCCATTCAATAACAAAGAACAATACACCACAGGAACAGGCCCTTCGGCCCTCCATGCCTGTGCCAATTACGTGTCCTATCCAGACCAACCGCCTGAATCCTTCTATACTCAGACTGTTCATGTGCCTATCCAGAGAAGTCTTAAACATGGCTAACGTATCTGCCTCAACCACCTCACTTGGCAGTGCATTCCAGACCACCACCACCCCGTGTAAAAACCTCCCCCCGCAAATCCCCACTGAACCTTTCCCCCCTCCCCTTGAACTTGTGCCCCCTTGTAATTGGCATTTCCGCCCTGGGAAAAAGCCTCCAACTATTCACCCCATCTATACCCCTAATAATTTTATAAACTTCTATCAGGTCGCCCCTCAGCCTCCGTCTCTCTAGGGAGAACCCTCCATACCGGGCAGCATCCTGGTAAACCTTTTCTGTACTCTCTCCAAAGCCTCCACATCCTTCTGGTAGTGCGGTGACCAGAATTGGACACAGTATTCCAAATGTGGCCTAACAAACATTCTATATAATTGTAACATGGGCAGCACGGTGGCACAAGTGGTTAGCCTCACAGCGCCATGGTTCCAGGTTCAATCCTGGCTCTGGGTCACTGTCTGTGTGGAGTTTGCACATTCTCCCCGTGTTTGCGTGGGTTTCGCCCCCACAACCCAAAGATGTGGAGGGTAGGTGGATTGGCCAATCGTAGAATTTAGAGTGCAGGAGGCCATTCGGCCCATCGAGTCTGCACTTGCCCTTGAAAAGAACACCCAACTTAAGCCCGCGTCTTTACCCGATCCCCGTGACCCAGTAACCCCACCTCACCTTTTTGTACACAATTTATCACGGCCAATCCACCTAACCTGCACATCTTTGGGCTGTGGGAGGAAACCGGAGCACCCGGAGGAAACCCACGCACACACGGGGAGAACGTGCAGACTCCGCACAGACAGTGACCCAAGCCAGGAATCGAACCTGGGACCCTGGAGCTGTGGAGTCACAGTGCTAACCACTGTGCTACTGTCCCCATTAATTGTGGGGAAGGGGGGGAATAATTGGGTATTGTTAAATTTATTTTTTAAAAGTAAATAATGCGGCGGCCAGAGCTGTTGACAGCACACCAGGTATAATCTTTGAATAAATGTGTTCTTTGTTCCATCCAACTTTGGAGGGATGGGGAGTGATCGGATTGAGGTGGTCGGAACATTGAAAGTATTTGATGGGGTAGATTAAGGGGGGGGGGGGGGGTAAAACATAAGGGGACACTATCTTAAACCTGGAGACAAATAGGGGAGCAAAGTAACAAAATAGGAAGCACTTTTCACACAGATCCCGAATGTCCTTGAAGAAAGGATACCATGTCTAGTCTGCACAGACTCCAGACTACACTGTAGTACGCACTCGACTCGGAACTGCCCCCTCTGAAACGGTCGAGCGAGAAACTCAGCTCAGGGGCAATTATGGGCGGGGAATAAACGTTGGCCTTGCCAACCCATGTGACCACCCACATCCCGGGAAAGATTTAAACCAAAAAAAAAAAAAAATAATCCTATGGAGAGACTTAGATTTTTGTTTGGGAAAGAGTGTCGCTTTGCTAAGTGAGATTTGGGTGCGGTTTAGCCAGGGTTTCATGAACAGAGCAGGTCAAAGGGGACTGGAGCGGCCCCCTCCGCCTGCTCTTGCGTCAATCTACGTTCCTGCTCAGCACTGGGAGGACACAACACCCTCCAGTCTTGGGCCCCCGGTGTCCGGCGCTCCCAACGGTGAAGATATCGGGGCTCGTGGACACTCACTTGTGAGGCCGCCTCAGACTAACCTTCAGAAGAGTGGCTCTCTCTGTGCCTTTGCGACATTAGTCTCCTGCTTCAGACCCCCAGTGCTCACTGGGGTGGACCGTGGCAAGCCCATCTCACATTCGAGGCTTAGGGGAAAGAGAGAGGATGCTTTCAGCCCATCAGTCAGGAGGGGACAGCGTCGACCCCGCCACGCTGCCCAACCCCCCCCTTCGCCCCACAATTCTACAATCGCTTGTGCTTTCCCAAGTTAAGAGGCAAAGGAAATACATGGCAAATCAATTTTGGCCAAAAGAAAACAAAACTGGGTCACACATACCACGTGTGCTGAGGTAGCTCTCCGGAGATTTGGTCCATGTAATTGACAGCACACGAAACAGCTCATTAGATCTGCAGGGTTCTGCTCCACGCCACCCTCCTGCCACCCAAGTCCATCAATATAATCTGCCATATTCCTTTCTCCCTAGTGTGCTGCCTGGCTTCCCTTTGAAAGGGTACTCGCGCTATTCATCTCCATCACTCAGTGTCACACATTCCACCTTTTCCTGGATCCCAGCCTTTTCAGTCCTTCATCCCAACGTTTACAACCTCCTCCTCCCCCCCCCCCCCCCCCCAGCAAAATCAAGCTCATGACTGGTATCCAGCTGATCTTAATTAGTGCCCCTCACATTTAGCAGCCGAATGACGGGCAGAGCCATCTCCCAGATGGACATAGTCACCCTGTGGGGGTAAAATGCTTGCATGCGTGGACACTGAATGAAAATGGTTACGGGTTGGGGCTTCACTACAGCAAGCCTGCAAACCACCAGGTCACGTCTACATTGTTCGACTCAGTAAGTGGAGATCTAAAACATTCTGTTTCAGCACCGGATCGGGTCGAGATCATCCAGTAAGGTGGGGGGGTGGGGAGGAGGAGGAGAGAAGGAGGAGGAGAAGAGGCGAGAGAGGGGATGGGAGAGAAAGAGAGAGAGGGGAAGAAGCAAAAGAGAGAGGGGGAAGAAGGAAAAGAGAGAGGGGGAAGAAGGAAAAGAGAGAGGGGGAAGAAGGAAAAGAGAGAGGGGGAAGAAGGAAAAGAGAGAGGGGGAAGAAGGAAAAGAGAGGGGGAAGAAGGAAAAGAGAGGGGGAAGAAGGAAAAGAGAGAGAGGGGGAAGAAAGAAGAGAGAGAGAGGGGGGAAGAAGATAGACGGGGGTAGAGAAGGAAAGGGTGGAGAGATAGAGAGGGGGAGAGAGTAATCCATTTGCTGCTTTGGGACGTACTGTCCTGTGAGGCTCCAGTGACTGGCCCACTGCCACAAGCCTCTGACTGCGTTCGAAGCAGCATGCGGCATGGCCTGGCCTTTCCGGCCTTACCTTGGAACAAACTGGTTCGCTGGCCTCTTGGGTCTGTACTCTGGGTGCACCATGAAGAGCATGTGCGGGAAGCCCGTGCCAAAGTAAGCTCCATCTGTGTGGTGGTGCCGCGACGACTTCGGTGTGTACACGTCCATGCACTTGGGGCAATACAGCTTCACCATGGCCTCACCGGGAATATCAGACAAACCTAGTTGGAACAGACAACAGGATTGTGGGGGTGGGGGGAGAGAAAGAGAGACAAAAAACGTTAGCTCCGTGGTAAGAGTTCAACAATTTCTCTGCCCCATTTCTTTGCTGGTTTCATACGTTTCTCTTACTTTTCCTTTCAGGGAAGCAACAGAACTGCTCCAACCGCACATCTTTATTCTCGTGACCACTCCCTTGGCTCCTGTCAAGTAAATGGGCCCCCTCCCTCCTGTCCTGAATTTCACCCCCCAATCACAGACCCCCACCCACTCTGACATTTCCCGGTTCCGCAAGGCCATTAGATGTGGCGGCGGAAGTAGTCCATTCGGCCCATCGAGTCTGCTCCACCATTCAATGAGACCATGACTGATCTGATGTGATAATCCGCAACTCTACTTTGTCGCCTTAACCCCATCACCCTCGATTCCCTCACCGATACCGAGCAATCACAACCACGGCTCTTCCCTTTTCCGAAAAATCTGCCCCCAAAAGATTTAGGTTTTCAAGCACAGTTGAGGCAAAATCATTAGAAGGTACCGTTTAATTGAGCTTCCTTGCAATGATTTTTAAAATGAGTAAAATAATTTTTTTAAATACACAGCTTATTCCTCCACAAGTCGTAACTATTGTGCTTAGTGAAGCATTCTCTGTGCAGGGCGATATAGACGGCTGGTCACATGAGCAATATGGGCAAATGGGATTTAACACCGAAAAGTGGGAGGTGATGCATTTTGGGAGGACTAGCGAGACAAGTGAATACACAATCAACGGTAGGACACTGGGAAATCAGGGGATCAGAGGGAGCTGAAGACAGGTAGATAAGGTGGTCAAGAAGGCATATGGGATACTTGCCGTTATTAGCCGAGGTATAGAATATAAGAGCAGGGAGGTTATGATGCTGTATAAAACACTGGTTAGGCCACAGCTAGAGTACTGTGTACAGTCCTCGTCGCCACACTATAGGAAGGATGTGATTGGACTGGAGAGGGTGCGGAGGAGATTCCCCAGGATGTTGCCCTGGGCTGGAGCGTTTCAGCTGTGAAGAGAGGTTGGTTAGGCCTGGGTTGTTTTCCTCCAAGCAGAGAAGGCTGAGGGGGGAACGGATTGAGGTGGACAAAATTGAGGGACAGAGATAGGGTGGAACTTTCCCCTTAGTAGAGGAGTCAATAACCAGGGGGCATTGATTTAAGGAAAGGGGTGGGAGATTTAGAGGGAATTTAAGGTAAAATGTATTCACCCAGAGGGTGGTGGGAACCTGGAACTCGCTGCCTGAGATGGTGGTAGAGACGGGAACCCTCACTACATTTAAGAAGCATTTAGATGAGCGATTGAAACGCCGAAGCGAACAAGGCTACGGAGCAAGTGCTGGAAAATGGGATTCGAGTGGATAGGTGCTTGATGGCCGGCACAGACGATGGGCCGAAGGGCCTGTTTTTGTACTGTAAAACTCCTGAAATCTGTAACGATATAGAATTTTCAGCTCGTGTTTGAATAAAACATGGAACAAAGAGGCATTATATTGTGCAACGGTAAAAGTTCTGGATTGAGTTATAGTTGGGGAACTACCCAAGTGAGGATTGTTAAATTTGCAGCCAGAGATCCTGTCAGGAAAATTTAAACCTCCCAGTGCGAGCTCAACATTGGTCCTCTCGGTGATTTTTGATGGAATGAGGTCAACTGTCCTTCCATACCAAGTGGCGACTGAATACCAATTGTGGTGTCAAATAACCCACAGGCAGGGTGGATACATGGAACATATTTGTCACTCAGTTAACCACTACGGCAGGTAAAGGAATCAGTGGCCAACTGTGCATTGTTTATAGGCGCACCCGTAAACAAAGTGGAAAATAGTTTGTTTTTTTTTAAAGTTTTTTATTTAACACAAATTTGTAACAGTTACAGAGAGAAAAATGGCCCTGTGCAAAGAGCCTTAACATAGTGAAAACAAACAGTGGGAAAGAATAAACATGTTAATAAGTGTTGAAGCCAAAGATCCTTCCATAAGGCACTTTCCCTGCCAGCTCTGTTTGCCCATGCCACACGTGTTCAACTAAACTAAACTAACGTGGCCCTAACCCTCTTCCCTCTCCCCGCCCCCCTCCGCCTGGTCTCCCCTGCTCCCCAAGGCCTGACCTGCCAGGTCAGCCCTGCGCCTGGCCCTAGCCCGCCCCGCCCCCCCTCCGATCTCCCTGGTGCCCCCTGACCTACGCTAGCCACACTGACCCCTGCCCTTGGCGCCTACCTGTCTCCCGTCCTAGCGCTCAGGCCCTCCCCCCACACGCCAGGGACCCATTAACCTAATTGTATCCCACCGTGCCCTTTCAAGTCCCGTGACTAGCCCCTAGCCCATCCCCCTATCAGAGGCCCCGATCTCGCGCCAAAAAGTACCAAACACAGGCCCCCCCCCCCCATTGCAATCCCCCCCCAAAGGACCCTAAACAGTGCGCCCTCCAGCCCCCACTCTCTGTCCAGGCTGAAAACAATCTTGGATAAAACATTACAGTACAGGATAGTTTAACAAACCACCGCCACACAAAAGGTCTGAGAGCCCCAAGTCCTTTAGTTCCAGTCCAGCTTCTTCTTATAGTACAAGTCCTAATCAGAGCAATTTTGAGTTAACAGGCCGCCGCCACTGTACAGCACGGAAAGAACTAAGTGCTCATTAGTTCACGTCCAGCTTCTTGTCTTTAATAAAAGCCCAAACCTGTTCTGGTGTCTCAAAATAGTAGTGAAGTTCCTCAAACGTAACCCAAAGCTTTGCAGGATATAACATTCCAAACCTCACCTCCTTTTTGTAGAGGGCTGCCTTTACCTTGATGAATCCTGCCCGCCTCTTGGCCAGCTCCGTTCCCAAGTCCTGGTAAATGCGCACCTCGCAGTTCTCCCATCTGCTGCTCCTCTCCGCCTTGGCCCATCGCAGTACACGTTCCCTGTCAGCAAGCCGGTGAAAGCGGACCACCAAGGCCCTCGGTCGGTCGCCTGTCCTGGGCTTCCTTGCGGGGGCTCTATGTGCCCCATCCAACTCCAGGGGTTGAGGGAAGGCCTCCGGTCCCATCAGCGCCTCAAGCATACCCGTCACGTATGCACCCACATCTGACCCCTCGCAGCCCTCGGGGAGGCCAACGATTCGTAAATTCTGCCTCCTGGCTCTGTTCCCCAGCTCTTCAAGCTGCTCCTGCATCCTCCTCTGACGGGCGTTCAGCTCCTCCACCTCGTGCTCCAGCTCCGTTACCGTGCCCGCCTGACTGGAGAGCTTCGCCTCAACCTCCCTGAGCGCCTTCCCTTGGGCCGCCTGTGTCTCGACCATTCGGTCCATCACCGCTCTCATCGGGTCCAGCGTGTCCCTCCTCAGCTCGGCGAAGCAGTTCTTGAAGAACTCCATCTGCTCCTCCCTTGGCCAGTGAGCCTCCGCTCCCCGGTCCCCGCCGTCCGCCATGCTTGGCCGCCCGGCCTGGGGTCCCTGCTGCTCCCGCTTCGATCCTTGCCGCTCCACTCGACCACTTCTGGTCCAGCTGCCCATACCCCGGAAAGGAAGCCTCTTCCCTATCGTCTCCTCCACCGATTCAGGCTGCCAGGTCCCGAAAAAGTCCGTTGACAAAGGTCCGTTTGCCCATCTCGGGCGGGAGCGATCCGACCTGCGACCTGTCTCCTCGAGGGCGCCACCGGAAGTCCCCCGACCTGCGACCTGTCTCCTCGAGGGCGCCACCGGAAGTCCCAAAAGTGGAAAATAGTTGAACGGAAAAATGCAAAACACCAGGAAGATCTGGGCGAGTGTGGCACGCGAGAACCAAAAACTGGCAGCGAGGGATTCCTTCCAATTTTCTGAGCAACTTATCCCTTGCTGGGGGTGCTGGGAGTTCCTGGGGGTCACCATCACCAACAGTCTTCCTGGTCCACTCACTTTGTTGCAACAGTCAAGAAAGCCCAACAACGTCTCTAATTCCTACGGAAGCTAAAGAAATTCGGCATGTCTGCATCGACTCTCACAAACTGCTACGGATGTGCGATAGAGAGCATCCTATCCGGCTGCATCACAGCTCAGTATGGCAACTGCTCGGCCCAAGATCGCAAGAAACTGCAGAGTGTGGTGAACTCAGCCCAACGCATCACACAAGCTTGCCACCCCCACATTGATTCCGTCTACACCTCCCGCTGCCTCAGGAAGGCAGACAGCATCATCAGAGACCCCTCCCACCCAGGCATTGCCTTCTTCCAGACCCTTCCATCAGGCAGAAGGTACAGAAGGCTGAAGACCCGCACATCCAGACATAGGAACAGCTTCTTCCCCACAGCTACTAGACTCCTCAACGACTCTCCCTTGGACTGATCTGTTCCCTGCAAGAACACTATTCACGATGCCCTATGCTGCTCTTGCTCATGTATTTGCTTTGTTTGGCCCCTTGTTCCGCACTGTAACCAATCACTGTCAATGTTCGCTGTCGATTATTCTTTTTTGTCTACTATGTACGTTCTGTGCACATTCCCTCGGCCGCAGAAAAATACTTTGCACTGTACTTCGGTACGTGTGACAATAAATCAAATCAAAGATAGCCGACAACTACAGAATTGTGGGCATGAAGGTCAGCACCTTAGTTTGGTGCGGGGCAGGAAGAAGCATCTCGACGAATCTGGATTCAGGACAGGGGCAAATGAATTGTGCCCCTGCCGTTTCTAAAGCCGGGGAATCCGGTGTCTAGCTCACCAGCAATTGGAATCATTGTTGAAGCATCACGGCCTGTTGGCAACAGATTGAGGAACTTGACCGATACCAAATTCAACAAGTATGCCTGCTCAGTGGAGAACCTTCAATCCTGGAGGGGTTCACAAAATCCGTGCACAGGAGACACGGATGGCAAAAGCCGGCCAGCCCAATTTAATTCACCCATCTGTGGAAGAGGTTGCATTTATCTTGCCATTTGCGGCAGTAATTCAGCAGGATTCAAAGTCATTACGCAAAGGCTGAAGGATAGTCCAGAAATCAAGTGTTTGAACTGCGGGCAGGGGAGAAGCCGATTTCAATATCATTGGACAGTACCTGGCAAACGTAGACTGGGAGCAGTTCCTTGCAGGGAAATCTACATTTGGGAAGTGGGAGTCGATTAGAAGTGAATAGCGAGAGTTCAGGGCCAACGTGCTCAGGGCAAGGGTGGCAAATCCAGGGAACCCTGGATGTCAAAGAGATCAAGGGTTTGGTAAACAAAATAAAAGGATATAGTAGGCGTAGAACATTAAAAATAAGGGAGGCCCTTCAGGAGAAAAAAAGTGTGTGTTGAGGGAGCTTAAAATATAAATTAGGAGAGGGCAGCACGGTGGCGCAGTGGTTAGCACTGCTGCCTCACGGTGCAGAGGTCCCAGGATCAATCCCGGCCCTGGGTCACTGTCTGTGCGGAGTTTGCACATTCTCCCCGTGTTTGCGTAGGTTTCGCCCCCACAACCCAAAGATGTGCAGGCTAGGTGGATTGGCCACGCTAAATGACCCCTTAATTAGAAAAAATTAATTGGGTACTCTAAATTTATTTTTAAAAAAGGATTAAAAAGGATGAGGTATTAGATAAGTTAGCTGGCATAAAGGCACCTAAATCCCCAGGGCCTGACGAGATGTAGCCCAGGCTGCTACGGGAGGCAAGGGAGAAGATTTCTGGGGCCCTGACGGAGATGAAGTGCCAGATGACTGGCGGATAGTGGAAGTGAATTGAACCCACGCTGCTGGTCTTGTGCAAGAACATTAGCAGGGATAAGTCAGATAATTAGGGGCTGGTTTAGCACAGTGGGCTAAACAGCTGGCTTGGAATGCAGAACAAGGCCAGCAGCACGGTTCAATTCCCGTACCGACCTCCCTGAACAGGCGCCGGATGTGGCGACTAGGGACTTTTCACAGTAACTTCATTGAAGCGTACTCGTGACAGTAAGCAATTATTATTATTACAGCCCAGGTAGTCTAACGTCAGTGACAGGGAAATTATTGGAAAAATTCTGATGGACACGATTAATCAATACTTGGGCCGCCAGGGGTTGGTCAGAGACAGTCAGCACGGATTTGTCGCACTAATTTAATTCAGTTTTTTATAAAAAAAAGGTAACTAAATATATTGATGAGGGCAGCAGAGTTGATGTGGTTTACGACGACGGACTTTTTTGGAAACCTCATTTGCAAATTTGCACGCAAAACATAACCCAAACAGATCAGCTTTACCTCGGATTTGACTGAAGAATCAAATATCGAAGAACAAAGAAGAAAAGTACAGCACAGGAACAGGCCCTTCGGCCCTCCAAGCCCGCGCCGACCATGCTGACCGTCTAAACTAAAATCTGCTACACTTCCTGGGTCCGTATGCCTCTATTCCCATCCTATTCATGTATTTGTCAAGATGCCCCTTAAATGTCACTATCGTCCCTGCTTCCACCACCTCCTCCGGCAGCGAGTTCCAGGCACCCACTACCCTCTGTGTAAAAAAACTTGCCTCGTACATCTACTCTAAACCTTGCCCCTCGCACCTTAACCCTATGTCCCCTAGTAATTGACCCCTCTACCCTAGGGAAAAGCCTCTGACTATCCACTCTGTCTATGCCTCTCAATTTTGTAGACCTCTATCAGGTCACCCCTCAACCTCCGTCGTTCCAGTGAGAACAAACCAAGTTTATTCAACCGCTCCTCATAGCTAATGCCCTCCACACCAGGCAATATCCTGGTAAATCTCTTCTGCACCCTCTCTAAATCCTCCACATCCTTCCGGTAGCGTAGCGACCAGAATTGAACACTATACTCCAAGTGTGGCCTAACTAAGGTTCTATACAGCTGCAACATGACTTGCCAATTCTTATACTCAATGCCCCAGCCAATGAAGGCAAGCATGCCGTATGCCTTCTTGACTACTTTCTCCACCTGTGTTGCCCCTTTCAGTGACCTGTGGACCTGTACACCTAGATCTCTTTGACTTTCTATGCACTTTAGAGTTCTACCATTCACTGTATATTCCCTACCTGCATTAGACCTTCCAAAATGCATTACCTCACATTTGTCCGGATTAAACTCCATCTGCCATCTCTCCGCCCAAGTCTCCAAACGATCTAAATCCTGCTGTATCCTCGGACAGTCATCGCTATCCGCAATTCCACCAACCTTTGTGTCGTCTGCAAACTTACTAATCAGACCAGTTACATTTTCCTCCAAATCATTTATGTATACTACGAACAGCAAAGGTCCCAGCACTGATCCCTGCGGAACACCACTAGTCACAGCCCTCCAATTAGAAAAGCACCCTTCCATTGCTACTCTCTGCCTTCTATGACCTAGCCAGTTCTGTATCCACCTTGCCAGCTCATCCCTGATCCCGTGTGACTTCACCTTTTGTACCAGTCTACCATGAGGGACCTTGTCAAAGGCCTTACTGAAGTCCATATAGACAACATCCACTGCCCTACCTGCATCAATCATCTTTGTGGCCTCCTCTAAAAACTCTATCAAGTTAGTGAGACATGACCTCCCCTTCACAAAACCATGCTGCCTCTCACTAATATGTCCATTTGCTTCCAAATGGGAGTAGATCCTGTCTCAAAGAATTCTCTCCAGTAATTTCCCTACCACTGACGTAAGGCTCACTGGCCTGTAGTTCCCTGGATTGTCCTCGCTACCTTCTTAAACAAAGGAATAACATTGGCTATTCTCCAGTCCTCCGGGACATCACCTGAAGACGGTGAGGATCCAAAGATTTCTGTCAAGGCCTCAGCAATTTCCTCTCTAGCCTCCTTCAGTATTCTGGGGTAGATCCCATCAGGCCCTGGGAGCTTATCTACCTTAATATTTTTCAAGACGCCCAACACCTTGTCTTTTTGGATCTCAATGTGACCCAGGCTATCTACACACCCTTCTCCAGACTCAACATCCACCAATTCCTTCTCTTTGGTGAATACTGATGCAAAGTATCCATTTAGTACCTCACCCATTTCCTCTGGCTCCACACATAGATTCCCTTGCCTATCCTTCAGTGGGCCAACCCTTTCCCTGGCTACCCTCTTGCTTTTTATGTAAGTGTAAAAAGCCTTGGGATTTTCCTTAACCCTATTTGCCAATGACTTTCCGTGACCCCTTCTAGCCCTCCTGACTCCTTGCTTAAGTTCCTTCCTACTTTCCTTATATTCCACACAGGCTTCGTCTGTTCCCAGCCTTCTAGCCCTGACAAATGCCTCCTTTTTCTTTTTGACGAGGCCTACAATATCTCTCGTTATCCAAGGTTCCTGAAATTTGCCATATTTATCCTTCTTCCTCACAGGAGCATGCCGGTCTTGAATTCCTTTCAACTGACGCTTGAAAGCCTCCCACATGTCAGATGTTGATTTACCCTCAAACATCCGCCCCAATCTAGGTTCTTCAGTTCCTGCCTAATATTGTTATAATTAGCCTTCCCCCAATTTAGCACATTCACCCTGGGACCACTCTTATCCTTGTCCACCAGCACTTTAAAACTTATTGAATTGTGGTCACTGTTCCCGAAATGCTCCCCTACTGAAACTTCTGCCACCTGGCCGGGCTCATTGCCCAATACCAGGTCCAGTACAGCCCCT
>NC_052158.1:1851425-1885512 GCF_902713615.1 Scyliorhinus canicula
AGAGAGAGAGAGAGAGAGGGAGAAGAGGGAGAAGAGGGAGAGAGGGAGAGAGAGAGAGAGAGAGAGAGAGAGAGAGAGAGAGAGAGAGAGAGATCCCAGTGGGACGGTTACGATTCAGCCCTTTAGGGTGTCACAGTGGGTTAGCCCTGCAGTCTCTCAGTACCGAGGTCCTAGGTTCGATCCTGGCTCTGGGTCACTGTCCGTGTGGAGTTTGCACATTCTCCCCGTGTTTGCGTGGGTTTCACCCTCGCAACCCAAAGATGTATGAATTGGGTACTCTTAAATTTATATTAAATTTGAAACAAGATTCAGCCCTTCCAAATTAAAGGCGTGCCTACGGAGAACATCGAGAGCTGCACAGCAGGCTCAGGGGAACTGGTTGGCCAGTGTTGCCATGGACAGCCACACCCGTGGAAAATATTATGCTCTGAAATGTGCTGCTTTAAGGTGGTGAATAACAGCTGTACGTAGTACTCCCAAAATAAACTCTGTGTATTCAGAGGACGCTTGACTCACGAGCAACACCCACTTGGAATTCTGGGTAGCGTGGTAGCCCTGGCTGGCTCGACAGGTTCAAATTCCACCACGGCCGCTCATGGAATTTAGATTCAATTAGTTAAACAAAGTTAGGTCAGCGACGGTGCCCATGGCAACTACCAGTCAGTTCAATGGATGGGCAACAAATACCACATCGCACTAAAGAATACTTAAAAAATATATATCGGCCCTCGAACAGAGTAGCATTCTGGGTCTTTTGAGGGCAGTTACTTCAGATGGGCCAGACCAGATTTTCCCCAGAGAAGAATCCCACTGAATCGGACAGTGCACAAGGAGGCCATTCGGCCCATCGAGTCTGCACTGATCTTTTGAAAGAGCGCCCCCACCTCGACCCACTCCCCCACCCCTACCTAACCCAAGGGGCAATTGTTCATGGCCAATCCACCTAACCGGCGCATGTTTGGGCTGTGGGAGGAAACCGGAGCACCCGGAGGAAACCCACGCAGACACGGGGAGAACATGCAGACTCCGCACAGACAGTGACCCAAGCCGGGAATCGAACCTGGGACACTGGGGGCAGCAGTGATACCTGCTTTGCTTCTTGAAAGGACATTAGAACAAAGAAAAGTACAGCACAGGAACAGGCCCTTCGGCCCTCCAAGCCTGTGCTGACCATGCTGCCCGTCTAAACTAAAATCTTCTACACTTCCGGGGAATCGTATCCCTCTATTCCCATCCTATTCGTGTATAAAGAACAAATAAAAGTACAAACCAGTGAACCGGATGGGTTTATAACCAACAATCGATGATAGTTGCACGGTCTCCGTTGCGGAGACTAGTTTGATATTCCAGGTTTTACCAAATGGAGTTAACTCCCACCAGCTGCCCTGGTCATTCCCTGCATTATTCGCCCAGTGACATTCCCAGGGCAGACCTCTCGCCTCTGCCCACACAGCACCCACTTCCTGATCAACTCCGTGCCAGGAACTGTTGAGTCAATGCCAGCAGGGCAGGGGGTTACCATCAGTACCCTGGTTCGGCTTGCAATCTCTCCACCAAGCACAAGGAGGCAGAGTTACACCCGCTGCGCTCAATGAGGCAGGCTGCCCGCGCAGGGAAGGCACGGTGCTCTCAACTCCTGGTCTTGGGTCAGGAGAAACCACGACAGCAGCATGGAAAAGCACTGGTCTGACGAGCAGACCAGTTTTTCATCTTGAATCGAGGGAATGCTACTCTGTTCGTGGGCCGATATATATTTTTTTTTAAAGTTTTTCATCTTGAATCGATAAACCGGAGCACCCGGAGGAAACCCACGCAGACACAGGGAGAACGTGCAGACTCTGCACAGACAGTGACCCAGCGGGGAATCGACCCTGGAGCTGTGAACACATGCTGCGTGGTGACAGCTGCCCGGGGCTAAAGCAAACTGGTTCAGATAGCTCCAATCTGACTTCAAATGGGCACAGGGCCACTGCACAGAGCCGTGCCTGGCTCTGCCGCAAAGCTGGTGATCTCACGCAGAGACACACAGCAAGCCAGCGGGAAATGTTACACCCTGGTGGTAAGGAGCTGGGAGTTTGGAGCTCACACACGTTGCAGCCAATTGCGCCACCTCCTGGGAGAAGAGTAGTACTGGAAACAATTCTGGCTTTTGCGAAGCTCCCAGCTTAATATACCGAGGATCAGGCGAAACACCCCCCCCCCCCCCCGCAGGCAGCTCACGTTCCAGGGCAACCCCATCCAAACCACGGTCCGTTTCCGGACTCTGTCGCACTTAACCAGCTCATCGCTGGTGATTTGGGGCAGCACAGTAGCACAGTGGATAGCACTATGGCTTCACAACGCCAGAGTCCCAGGTTCCATTCCCCGCTGGGTCACTGTCTGTGCGGAGTCTGGACGTTCTCCCCCGTGTCTGTGTGGGTTTCCTCCGGGTGCTCCGGTTTCCTCCCACAGTCCAAAGACATGCAGGTTAGGTAGATTGGCCATGATAAATTGCCCTTGATGACCAAAAAGGTTAGATGGGGTTGCGGAGATCGGGTGGAAGTGAAGGCTTAAGTGGGTCGGTGCAGAAGCGATGGGCCGAATGGCCTGCTTCTGCACTGTATGTTCTAAGGTGCATTCCCTTCCCCATGGGTTTGTTCAAGAAGCAACGGGGCCTGACCTGGAGCATCTAGTCATTAACGTACCTCTGGCCCTCCACTCTGACACTGGGAGTGCTCCCAAAGGAATCCCATCTATCCCTCTCAGTGGCCAGGGTGACGGGAATTGAACTCAACCCATCGGCACCTCACTATCACACAGCAAGAGAGACCCAGCTGGAGCAGCAGTCGGGGGGTGGGGAGAGAAGAGACACCACAGGGACAAGGGCTGCAAGTGACCACGGGGATTATTCCACACCGACACAACCCGCCTTCAATGTCAGCTTTACAACGTACCAGGCTCCAGGTCCAGAATCATATCCAACGCTTGCCGATAATGAGGCACTTGTTCGTTCAGCCCTGTCAAGTTGAACTTGTCCTGAATGTAATCTTCATCAACCTGGGTGGGAGAAACAGAAGGATGAGCAAACACAGACTTGGGCAAGGCCACAGGTTGGGAATGGCCGTCCGCAACTAACAAAGGATTCACCACCAACTAAATATATCTCCCTAGTATAGAAATCAACGAGAGAATCCTTAACTATGAGACCATTAATTAATCCCTTCACATTAGACAATAGCAATTCCAGAGTAGCCTAATCACTGCTTGGCATTACCATCGCTAAAACTCACACCATCAACATCATGGCTGTTACCATTGACCACAAAGTAAACAGTATCAGCCATATTAATACTTGTTTGATTAAAGCTTGATTAATACTTGATTAATGCTTGATTGATTAATGCTTGATTGGCGACCCTTCCACAAACATTCCACCTCCGATGGACAGTGTCAGCCGTGTGCACCATCGACAAGATTCACTGCAGGAACTGACCGAGGTTCCTCAGGCAGCACCTTCCAAACCCACAGCCACCACCATCTAGAACAGGGGTGGGCAAACTTTTCCGTGCAAGGGCCACATTCAGAAATTCACAATTCACAAAGGGCCGCATAGTATATTAAGTAAAATAATTACTTCACCCGGTTATGATTCTGGGCGCCTCATATAGAACCCTCGACGTTGTGCTGAGCAATGATCACCCTACTCAAGTCGACGTATCCACCCTATACCAGTAAGTAACCCAACAGCCCCCCCCATTAACCTTAAAAAAATTAAAAAAAAAAAAAAATTAAAAAAATTTTTTTTTTTTTTAATGACTTGGTGGGCCGCAGAAATACCTTTGGCGGGCCGCATGCGGCCCGCGGGCCGTAGTTTGCCCACCCCTGATCTAGAAGGACAAGAGCAGCAGATACCTGGGATCACCTCCCCCACCTGGAGGTTCCCTTCCAAGTCACTCCCCATCCTGACTGGGAAATATATCGGCCGTTCCTTCAGTGTCGCCGGGTCCAAATCCTGGAGCTCCCTCCCTAACAGCACGGTGGGTGTACCTACACCTCAGGGACTGCAGCGGCTTCAAGACGGCAGCTCAGCACCACCTTGTCGAGGGGCAATTAGGGATGGACAATAAATGCTGGTCTAACCAGCGACACTCACATCCTGTAAATTAATATTTAAAATGAACATAATAGGGGTCCACAGATCATTCAGTACGATCAAGAGTTATCTGCTGACTCTACTCCACTTTCTAACCTGCTCCTCATATTGCTTCAGTCCTCCAGGACAATGCGCCCGTCCCAATCTTTGCACATATACAACCATTGGAGCAGCCACAACCCCTCTGGGGGGGGGGGGGGGGGGGGGGAGAATTCCAAAGAGTTACAACCCTTTGAGGAAAGACAATCCTCCTCATCTCAGTCTCAAGTGGTTCACCCCTTGCCCTCAAAATTCTCCCCCTCCCACCACTCCCTCAATTAGATCTCCCGACCAGCGGATTCACCCCCAGCATCCATCCTGTCAAATCCCCTCAGAATCTAGCACGTTACAATGAGATAATCTCAGTCTTCTAAACTCAAGACTACAGCCCCAATTTACTCACCACACGAACTAACGCAGTGAACCTTCACCGTATCGTCCCCAAGCTAATCATATTTTTAAAATAAATTGAGTACCCAATTGTTTTTTTTCCAATTAAGGGTCAATTTAGCAGGCCAATCCACCTAATCTGCACATCTTTGAGTTGTGCGAGTGAGACTCATGCAGACACGGGGAGAATACATCGTGCAGAAGGAGGCCATTCGGCCCATCGAGTTTTCACTGACCCACTTAAGCCCTCATTTCCACCCTATCCCCTAACTCAATAACCCCTCCAAACCTTTTTAGAGACTAAGGGCAATTTAGCGTGGCCAATCCGCCTAACCTGCACGTCTTTGGACAATGGGAGGAAACTGGAGCACCCGGAGGAAACCCACACACACAGGGAGAACGTGCAAACTCCACACAGACAGTAACCCAGCAGGGAATCGAACCTGGGGACCCTGGCACTGTGAAGCTACAGTGCGAGCCACTTGTGCAGTTACAGTGCTGCCCATAGCTTACTGTCACAAGTGGGCTTCAGTGAAGTTACTGTGAAAAGCCCCTAGTCGCCACATTCCGGTGCCTGTTCGGGGAGGCTGGTACGGGAATTGAACCCACACTGCTGGCCTTGTTCTGCATTACCAGCTAGCTGCTTAGCCCTCTGTGCTAAGCCAGCCTCTTAATGTACAAACTCCACAGGGACAGTGCCCTGGGGGCGGGATCGAACCCGGGTGATCAGTGCCGTGAGGCAGCAGTGCTAACCACTGTGCCGCCCTCTCCAAGTTAATCACATCCTTCCTTGGAGACCCAAACTGTGCACAGTTTGGTTTCAGCAAAGTCTGACACACCTGCAGCAAAGATGCCAGATTTTTGTATTCCAATCTCCTTGCAATAAAAGGCCAACAAGCCAATTGTTTACCGGACCTGCACAGTTTGTGTTGCTCGTCGGAACACACCCAAGGCACATTTACAAGCAATGTTTTGTTTTAAAGAGTCTGCTTTTGTATTCCTATCCCCAAAACAAATTAGCTCACGCTGATCCACATTACACTCCATCTGCCACATTGCTGCCCATTCAACTAACCTGTCTGCCTTCTCCTTCTCCTCACAGCTTACATTCCCTAAACGTGTTAAATTCCCACCTAGCTTTTCATTCCCACCACAAAACTTGGAATATAATATTATATAATAATCTTTATTGTTACAAGTAGGCTTACATTAACACTGCAATGAAGTTACTGTGAAAAGCCCCTAGTCGCCACATTCCAGCGCCTGTTCGGGTACACTGAGGGAGAATTCAGAATGTCCAATTCACCTAACAGCACGTCTTTCGGGACTTGTGGGAGGAAACCGGAGCACCCGGAGGAAACCCACGCAGAGACGGGGAGAACGTGCAGACGCCACACAGACAGTGACCCAAGCCGGGAATCGAACCCGGGACCCTGGCGCTGTGAAGCAACATTGCTAACTGTGAATGTGTTTTTGTATAATACATATGGCTCAAAAAGAGAACTTCAGAAACTTAGAATTGCTGCTCTTGTGAGTTAAGTTTTAGTTCTGTTATTTTATTTCTTCCCCCCCGTTTACAGTTGTGACCTTTGATACACTTTTTGTAACTGAGCTACTTAGGGATTATTCGAGTCAGTTAACTACAGCCATGCAATAAAGTTGGCAACAATTCCTTCACTCCACTCCCACCTGTCACAGGGCACTGACTATTGTCGATTCAATAGGGGGAATGTCATAAAGACCCATGTGTTCACCAATCTGCCGTCCAATTTTGGGGACACTATTCTGCTACTTTATCTAACTGTTAATATAGATTACACCTGCCTTCCAGTCTGGGACCAGCATGGTAGCAGTGGTTAGCACAGTTGCTTCACAGCTCTGGGGTCCCAGGTTCAATTCCCCGCTGGGTCACTGTCTGTGCGGAGTCTGCACGTTCTCCCCGTGGCTGCGTGGGTTTCCTCCGGGTGCTCCGATTTCCTCCCACAGTCCAAAGATGTTCTGGTTGGGTGGATTGGCACTGATCAATTGCTCTTAGAATCCAAAAAGGTTGGGTGAGATTACGGGAATAGGGTGGAGGTGTGGGCTTGGGTAGGGTGCTCTTTCCAAGGGCTGGTGCAGACTCAATGGGCTGAATGGCCTCCTTCTGCACTGTAAATTCTATGACCCAATTCTCTATCCATGCTAATTTTACCCTCAATTCCATGACCTTATCTTGCATATTGACTTTGTGTAGCACCTTATTGAATGTTGTGTTTGGAAACGCGTGAATACTACGTCTACTGGTTCCCTTTTACCTACCCTAACATTAAGTGTGTCTAATCATAGGGCTGCACGGTGGTGCAGTGTGTAGCACTACAGCCTTACGGCGCCGAGGTCCCAGGTTCGATCCCGGCTCTGGGTCACTGTCCGTGTGGAGTTTGCACATTCTCCCCGTGTCTGCTTGGGTTTCACACAAACAACCCAAAGATGTGCAGGCTAGGTGGATTGGCCACGCTAAATTGCCCCTTAATTGGAAATATGAATTGGGTACACTAAAATTTTTTTAAAGAAAAAGTGTGTCTAATCATACTATGATTTTCTCAGCGTATTAAGATTTTTAAAAAAATCCGTGCGAGAGATGGAAGTGTCGCTGGCTCGTCTGCCATTTATTGCCCAACCCTAGTGGCTGCACTCGAGATGGTTGTGGTGAGCTGCCTTCGTGAACCGCTGCAATCCCATTGCCGCTGGGGAAGGAATCACAGGATTCTGACCCAGCAATAGTGAAGGAACGGCCGATATATTTCCAAGTCGTTGCGTGGCTTGGAGGGGACCTCGGCCTGCGAGGTTGCAGAGGGGACAGGTCTGGAAGGTGCTGTCAAAGGGGCTTTGGGGAGCTACTCCAGTGCAGCCTGCAGAGGAGATGGCGCACACTGGCCACTGACAGTTTACTGCCAAGCATCATCACCATCAACTGGTGCAATCGCCATGGCAATACCTCCACCAATCAGAGTCCACTAGGCAACCAATTGACACTCTCTTCTCACACAGCATAAATTTGATTTCCTCGCATTGGAATGTCCCGAGTACAGGATGCAAAGCTTCAACAAGATAAAAGAAGTCTCTCTTTTCAGCAAACCCAAGTTCTGTGCTACCGAACCTCTATTTGGATAAATGTTTATTTTAGCTACTCTCCTCCTTTCTAAACTCCTGACAATTGATTTTTAATATCCCTGGGCAGTTTGCCCATAATTCACTTTCTCTCCCCCCCCCCCCCCCCCCCTCCTTTTAAACCTTTGGCTTATCCTTTCCTCGCTTTAATCATTCCCCCAATCCCAACGTTCACTGTAATTCATCACAACACTTTAATCCTGACCTTTTAATCTAATACTACCCTTAACTTCCAGAGTAAGTCACCAATGGATCACTCTCGCTGAGCTTCAGATTTTTAATGGGATGTATATTTGTTGAAGAGAAAAGCCTGGCCCCCCTGACACATCTGCCATCAGCACCTGGCTTTTCACTCTCCCTTCAGAGTTTGACTTGGGTTTGGGTACAAGGCGACACCCATGCACTTTCCAGGTAGCCAATCAGAAGCAAGACAGCAGCAACTTCAACGGTAATAAAAGCTGCTCACATCACATTGAAACACGGAAATGGGCTAGATAGAATTTATAGTGCAGAAGGAGGCCATTCGGCCCATTGAGTCTGCACCAGCTCTTGGAAAGAGCACCCTACTTAAGCCCACACCTCCACCCTAACCAGAGGGCAATTTAGCATGGCCAATCCACCTAACCTGCACCCGGAGGAAACCCACGTAGACACAGGGAGAAGGTGCAGACTCCACACAGAGAGTGATCCAAGCGGGAATCAAACCTGGGACCAGAGCATTGTGAAGCCACAGTGCTAACCATTATGCTACCATGGTGCCCCAAAGATGGGGCGAGTCGCCCACTGCTGGGAGGCAGATTCTCTGCAAGAGTGGCTTAAAACGCTTCTCATGTTAACTTCCCCCGCCATTGGAATCGGCGGCAATTGTAGCGACCATCACATCCCTCCCCGCCCTCAAACCTGGGACCTAACAGCACATTGAATGAAATCGGAAGCCTTCTCCTGTTTCCGTGAGCAGCACTTTCACACTGCCACAGAACCGTGGGAGAATGCGACGAGTGGTAGAACGGTGGGAGGTGCCGGATGATCAGGTTATCAGCAGGCTTTCAAAAGGTAGGGCGAGACAACACCTGGACTTCAAATTCTCATCCGTGTGGCCCCTCCCACCCGCGCTGACGGCCTTCCTGCTTCTACCACCACCTCCTCCAAACCTACGGCCAGAGATACCCGTGTTCCTCCAACCATCACCCACTCGTGGGCTCCCAGTTCCCACCAGCTGGTGGCCACAAATACAAATTGTGTATATGTCCAAACCCCCCCGACCAGCTGTTTTTTCACTGGGATCGGTTCCAGATTTTTGCCTGCCAGCACCCCCCCCCCCCCCCTCCACAGGGTAACCTGCGAGAGTCTACCGCGTCAAAAGACACCCGGTATAAACGCAAGTTGCCCTGCTATTTTGATTGATCCAGTGCTGGGGGTCAGGCCGGTGGGCAGGAAACAAGTGCACGTAACTGGGAAACAATCCAACAAGCTATTTGTCACTACATTTCAAAAGTGATGCAATTTTGCAATACTTTGACATGGTATAGTGTTTGTAAATGTAAGTATTATCGCTGTGTGCCATTTCCAGAACAATACATGATCACTATCTGTGGATAGAGTTAGAGGAAATGATGGCCCCTCCCTGGGGTTATACATTTACTGACAAGCCCTCAGTTCGACCAGAGACTATGCAATAGGAGAGGAATATCAACATTCAAATTAGGAGGATGAGGCCACTCGGCCAATCGAGCCTGCTCCGCCATTCAATAAGGTCGCAGCTGATTGGATTGTCACCGTGACCCCATATCCTGCTGACCCCCGGTGACCTTTCACCCCCAAAAACTGTTAATCAAGAATCTATCCAGCTCGGCCTTAAAAATATTCAAAGATTCTGCTTCCCCTGCCTTTTGAGGAAGGGAGTGCACAATACTCCAGGTGTGGTCTCACCAATGTCCAGTACGACTGAAGAAAAACCTCCCTACTTTTGTAATCAATTTGCCGCACAATAAACATTCTATTAGCTTCCCTAATCACTTGCTGTACCTCTATACCAGTCTCTGACGGTGCAGAGAAGATTTACAAGGACGATACCAGAAATGTGTGGGTATACATGTTAATGTTGTACACGCTGTGACAATTGAGCACATGCTCTACTTGTGGTTAAGAGCAGCTGATATTCAAGGGTGAAAGGTTAAGGCACAGACATCTATAAGAACCAACTCCCCCTGTGTGGAGGGTTAGGGTTAATCAGGACTTGTTCTGCTGAACTTACTTTGTGAGCTGGCCATTCTAAGATTGCCCCTTAGTATTCAGGGCAAGCGGGTTAGGTGGATTGGCCGTGCTAAAATTGCCCCTCAAGTGTCCAGGGATGAGCAGGCTAGGTGGGGTTACAGGGATGGGGGTGGGGCTTAGGTAGCGTGTTCTTTCAGAGGGTAGTTGCAGATTCAATGGGCTGAATGGCACTGTACATTCTGCACTGTAGGAACTCTCTAGTCACCTATGGCTGCCAGGCGCAAAGGGATCTTCTCAGCTCAGCACCATTCCATTCATCAGCTCAGCGGTGCTATTAAAGCAACGTGCTCATGACTGGCATTAGAAACACAAAGTAGGAGAAGGCCATTTGGCCCATCGAGCCTGGTCCACCACTCAACACGATTGTGGCTGCTCCTCTATCTCCACACCATATTCCCACCCTCTCCATGTACACATGGACACCTTTAAAGTCCAGAAATCTATTCCTTTCGAAATGTGGTGGAGAATTCCACAGGTTCACCATCCTCTTCCGTGAAGATGTTCCTTCTCATCTCAGGTCTTTGACAAGCTACCGTATGCTTCTCTTGGTCTGAGGTTGCTGCACCAGGTTAAATCTCCCGGGATCCAGGGTGAGGTAGCCAATTGGAAACAAAATTGGCTTGACGACAGAAGCCAAAGGGAGGTTACGGAGGGTTATTGTTCAAACTGGAGGACCGTGACCAGCGGTGTGCCTCAGGGATCGGTGCTGGGTCCACTGTTATTTGTGATATATATTAATGATTTGGATGTGAATGTAGGAGGTTAGTAAGTCTGTAGATGACACCAAGATTGGTGGCATAGTGGACAGTGAAGGTGGTTATATATAGATTGCGACAGGGTCTTGACCAATTGGGCCAGTGGGCTGACGAATGGCAGATGGAGTTTAATTTGGATAAATGTGAGGTGATGCATTTTGGGCGATCAAATCAGGGCAGGACCGACTCAGTTAATGGTAGGGAGTTGGGGAGAGTTACAGAACAAAGAGATCTCGGAATACAGGTTCATAGCTCCTTGAAGGTGGAGACGCAGGTGGACAGGGTGGTGAAGAAGACATTCAGCATGCTGGGTTTTATTGGTCAGAATATTGAATACAGGAGTTGGGACGTCTTGCTGAAGTTGTACAAGACATTGGTAAGATCACACATGGAATATTGTGTTCAGTTCTGGTCACCCTATTATAGGAAGGATATTGTTAAACTAGAAAGAGGGCAGAAGAGATTTACAAGGATGCTACCAGGACTTGATGGTCTGAGTTATAAGGAGAGGCTGAATAGGCTGGGACTTTTTCCCTGGAGTGTAGGAGGCTTAGGGGTGATCTTATAGAGGTCTATAAAATAATGAGGGGCATCGAGAAGATAGAGAGTCAACATCTTTTCCCAAAGGTCGAGGTGTCTAGAACTAGAGGGCAGAGGTTAAGGTGAGAGGGGATACAAAAGGGTCCAGAGGGGCAATTTCTCCACACAGACAATGGTGAGTGTCTGGAACGAGCTGCCAGAGGCAGTGGTAGAGGCGGGTACAATTTTGTCTTTTAAAAAGCAGTTAGACAGTTATATGGGCAGGGTGGGTATAGAGGGATATGGAGCAAATGCGGGAACGTGGGACTAGATTAGTGATAGAAACTGGGCGGCATGGACCAGCTGGGCCGGATTCATGCTGTAAATCTCTATGACTGAGTCTTAGATGGCCTAGCCCATATCCTGAGACTGTGACCCCTTGTTCTGGACCCTAGCACCCCCAGCCAGAGGAAACAACATCCCTGCAGCCAGTCTATCCGTCCTGTCTGAATTTTATACGTTTCAATGTGATCCCCTCTCATTCTTCTAAACCCCAGGGAATACAGGCCCAGTTGACCCAATCTCTCCTCATACGACAATCCGGCCATCCCAGGAATCAGTCTGGTCAATCTTCACTGCACTCCCTCTTATGACAAGTACATCCCATCTTGGATAAGGAGACCAAAACTGCCCACAATACTCCAGGTGCGCTCTCACCCAGGCCCTGTACAGTAAGACATCCTTGCTCCTGGACTCAAATCCTCTTGCAATGAAGACCAACATACCATTGGCGTTCCTAACTGCTTGCTGTACCTGCAAGCTTGCATTCAGTGACTGGTGTGCTAGGACACCCAGATCCCTCTGTCCATCAACTTTTCCCAATCTTTCATTTCAATAATACTCTGCCATTCTGTTTCTTCGTCCAAAGTGAACAGCTTCACATTGATCCATGTTATACTGCATCACCTTGTATTTTCCCACTCATTCAACAGGTCTCAATCACCTTGAAGCCTCTTAATATCCTCCTCGGGTCTCGCCTTGCCGCCAGGTTGTGTCATCAGTTGTATCGCAAGGTTGAGTTACATTTAGAATATTCACAATCCCCCGCCAACGTTCCCATGCAGACGAACGTGTAGATCTGCGGCCGCCTCAACAATAACTGCTCTTGGGAAGCGAGTTAGCCATAACCCTCTTTCAGAAACTCACCTCGCAGAAGAACTCATTGCCCCGCAGGCCACAGAACCAGGAAATCCACGACACTTCCTCCGAGCTGCTCATCTTTGTATCCTCTGAAAGAGGAAGGAGAGTGATGAGTGAGTGAAAAGGAAAATCAAAGGCCCTCATTGTCACCAGGGAAGGGGGAGGGGGGCACAACAGCCTGACTATTCCTAAATTTAACCGGAGTGCCAGGAGATTCCAGTCACCCTCAGCACTCGACATCTTGGCCTCAAACTGCACCTCGTTCTATATTCTCCCCTCTTGCCTCGAGTGGCCCTTCTGCACACGTCAGCCGATAGGCTGAATTAGCTACTCTCCCGTGAAAGGCATCGCCGCTGCGCCCAATCATGCTCTCATCCCCGTGTACATTCCTTCACTCTCTCTCGCCTGTTGAAGGATCAATGGAGTGGGTAAAAGCATGAACGGGAGGGGTGACTTATCCAGGGAATGCTGCAAGTGTATTACACTGCCACTCCTGCTGCTCTTCCCCCCCACCCTCAGCTAGCTCCATAAGACCATAAGACATAGGAGCAGAATTAGGCCACTTGGCCCATCGAGTCTGCTCCACCATTCAATCATGGCTGATACTTTTCTCATCCCCATTCTCCTGCCTTCTCCCCACAACCCCTGATTGATCAATAACCTATCTCTGTCTATAAGACACTCAGTGAATTAGCCTCCACAGCCTTCTGCGGCAAAGAGTTCCACAGGTTCACCACCCTCTGGCTGAACAAATACCTCACTTACCTCGGTTTTAAAGGATCGTCCCGCAGTGCAGGTTATCGGTTACCCTACAGCAAGCAGCATTAGCCATTTAAACCCTACCCTTCTATGATTTCCAGCATGTCTTCGCAGCGATATAATGAAGCGACAACACATCCCCTCTCCCTCCTCCCACTGCGCGCCTGCCCGCACCCCCCAGTTATTTTCATCAAGCCGCCACTGACAGACAGATACACGTGCAGAGGAATTTAAAAGCATAAAGCTCAGAACACAAAACCAGAGGGGGTATGGGCAGTCTGGGCCATTTGATGATTGAGATTAGGAGAAATCCCTTCACTGTGAATCCTTGGAGTTCTTGGAAAGCTCCATCGTCGATATTATTGAAGCTGGTGATTGATATTGTTCACACGTGACGTGCTGGGTGGGGGGTGGGGACTATCAGGCGAATGGAGTCTGATTGGGAGATGGAATCGGAAGTGCCTAACAAATATTGCGAATGGCAGCTATCTCGGTATCTCGTGTGTCGTAGTCACAGCATCTGCTGCTCCAGAGATGCTGAGTGGTAGAGACACTCCTGTGCATTGTCTAAATTCTTAAAAGGGATTCAGGGGGCAGAGACCCGGGTGTCAAGGTGCAGAGATCATTCAAGTGGCAGGACAAGTAGAGGGAGCAGTTACTAAAGTACAGAGTATTCTGGGCTTTATTAATGGGGCACAGAGTACAAGGCCTGGGCTGAACTTCAACAAGACACTAGTTAGACCCCAGCTGGAGTATTGTGCCCAGTTCTGGGTGTCACACGATAGGAAGGATGTGAACACATTGGAGAGAGAGAGAGCAGGAGAGGTTTACAAGACAGTTCCAGGGATGAGAAACGTCAGTGATTAGGAGCGATTGGAGAAGTTGGGAATGTTCTCCTTGAAGAGCAGGAGGTTGAGAGGGGATTTGATTGAGATGGTCAAACTCACAAGGGGGCTGGACAGAGTCAATGGGGAGAAACTATTCCACTTCTCAAAAGGATCGAGAATGAGGGGGCACAGATTTAGTGATTTGCAAAAGAAGCAAATGCGACGAGGAAAAACTTTTTCCCCCACAGCGAGAGGTTGGGGTCTGGAATGTGCGGCCTGGAAGTGAGGTGGAGGCAGGTTCAATGGAGATATTGAAGAGGGCGTTCGGTGATTATTTGAATAGAAACAATGTGCAGGGGTTCCTGGGAAAGACAGGGGAACGGCACTGAGTCACGGTGCTCGTTTGGAGAGCCAGTGTAGACAGGAACTGCCGAATGGCCTCCTTCAGCCCCGTGACGGCTCTGCAATTCTGAGAGGTTTGGTGCACAAGATTCACTGCTGGAACTGACCGAGGTTCCTCAGGCAGCACCTTTAAAACCCACGGCCACCACCATCTAGAAGGACAAGAGCAGCAGATACCTGGGATCACCCCCCCACCTGGAGGTTCCCCATCAAGTCACTCCCCATCCTGACTGGGAAATATATCGGCCGTTCCTCAGAAATGATAAAGAGTAGGCCATTTGACGCTTCGAGCCTACTCCCGCTATTCAATACGATCACAGTTAATTGTCAATCGGAATGCCATGTTCCCGCTCTCGCCCCTGGGCGCCATTAAAATCTAAAAAATGATCTTTCTCCTTCTCGAATACAGCCCGTAACTTGGCCGCCACAGCCTTCCGTGTGGAGAGAATTCCACAGGTTCATCACCCTCCGAGTGAAGACTTTTCTCCTCAACCTCCACTCTAAACGGTCTATCCCAGCTGCTGCAGTTCAAGGTGGTGAGTGCTCATCACCACCTTCCCAACGGGAAATAAATGCTGTATCTAGCAACACCCACAGCCCGTAAACAAATTAAAAAAAAACAAGCACTGGCTGGCACACGCTACAGGAAAAATCTGAAAAATAGCACAGTGAATCCACATCTCTATCCGTTCAGAGTCACCACGACAACCTTGTTTTGTTTTTACACAGATGCACTCAATATCATTGGTAGGTTCTGCCACATTACACCAGAATAGTTTAAGATTGCAATCGGAGCGGATCAGGGCGTGTTCTTTGATAATGGGATGACGCTAGACGTGGGAAGCATACCATGATTCGAGATGATCGCTCCACAGAGGGGCAAGGAAGCAAGCTATGGTTCAATCATCGTTATTTGTTGCTGCAAATTTCTTCCCGATCCTTCCAGACACTAAACAGGTCACCAGGGGAGCGGAGGGGAGGAGGGGAAGAGCAGAAATTCTCCAGCGCTGCGAGAAGGAAGTGCAGAATCAACCCGTGTGGAAGGTCGCAGGTTTGGGCGATTAAAAGCAAGGGACAGTGCGATCGAAGGCCCCCAATTAGTGCCCCATGTTAACCACTCCGCTCTTAACACAATAACGGAACTCACCACCGCACATCCTCTTTCTGCAGGGAGGATGGGCAACAACCCTTGGGGGGTGGGGGAGAAATGCCCGCAAACTTACTGCCCAACTGGCGTCGCCAACATGCCTTTGATCAGCTGACAGGAACCATGCCTGCAGTGGGTGAAGATGGAGAAGTCAGTTTTCCCTCCGCACCTCAAAGACATTCCGCGCCGCCACCCCTCTCACTCTCTCGATCTCTCTCCTCCGAGCCAATCACAGGCCCTCGGGCAGAAAGGACACCAGGTTTCGTGACTGAGACACAAAAGCGGCAGAGAACTATTTTGCAAGCTAGTAACCAGAGGTCACAGATTTATGATTAATGCCAGGGTTGCACCCTCGCTTACAGGCCATAAGGTCGAGGGTTTAAGTTTAACCCTGGGAGGCTTGTGAGCAAACATCGATGCTCCCTGAGCAGTATGGAGGGAGGGGAGCGCTACACTCTCCTCCCTCAGAAGCACTATCGGCTGGGCAAGACGTGAATCCGAGGACATGGCTTCACGCCCCCTGATGTCAAAGATTTTGCGGCCCTACTTTCCGCTGACGCCATGCATGTGCAGTTGTACTGTTTTATTCCGTGACATCATTGCGGGAGACAGGATGTGCAGTGGCCAGGAGCAGAGATGCCGATCAAACAGTTGTTAAGTGCGGGGTTAACGGAGCTTTATCTTTTCGGGGGGCTTGGCGAGGGAAGGAATGGCAGGCTTGTCATCAGCCCAGTGCTGGTTCCAAACATTGGCATCCCACTTTCGCAGCTAGGGGGCTTCTTCCCATTGGATCCTGTTCGGATCCTGAAACCATCCAGCCAGTTTCAGCCCCGTGACAGGCAAGCATTCGAGGCCTCCTCACACTTCCTGGATCTCTCGCTCCAGGGCATGAATCCGAGCCCGTCTCCGGGAAGAAGCCCCAGAACTGCAAACGTGGGATACGGAGGTTGCAATCCAGGATAAACTCCAACTGGCACACTCTGTCTCCCGCAAGTGAAGCTCACGTGCACAGATAAGTAACGGTGGCCATCTTGTGTTTCAAAATGGAGGAGGTGAGCTACACCTGGCCTCCTGGTTGACCGCTGTGCACAAACAACAATATTGATATTAACTGCACATCACCAAAATATATTGTGTGGCCCTTATTGCATTGCTATCTGTGGGACCTTGCTCAATGCAAATTGGTTACCACATTTTTACATTCCTGTCAATTGACACCCCCTCTCCTGCCACATCCCTGCACACAGTATTTCAAAAGTCTTTAATTAATTAATTAGAGCTTTGGGATGTCCTCGCGATGCCAAAGGAGCTGGATAAATGCAGGATCTTTAGGTTTTAAGAAAACCTAATCATAATCCCTTTCCATCCAGCCAGGAACTGGAGGACACTTCGGGTCGGCTTTAACGAATTGTGCCAATGCGCGCGCACGCACACACGCGCGCACACACACGCGCGCGCACACACTCGCGCGCACACACGCGCGCACACACACACACACGCGCGCACACACACACACACACACGCGCACACACACACACACACGCGCACACACACACACACGCGCACACACACACACACACACACGCGCGCGCACACACACACAGACACACAGACACACAGACACACAGACACACAGACACACAGACACACAGACACACACACACACACACACAGACAATTCATCAGAATCTCAGAGGACAATACAAACTCAGCCCCTCGCGCCTGCTCCGCCATTCAATATCATCGTAGGCTGCGGATTGTAATCTCAACCCCACATGCCTGCCGACACCGTCCTTCCTCTGCCTGAAATATATTCCAGGCCCTGCTTCCACCGATCTCTGGGGAAGAGTGAGTTCCAGAGACTCTCAACCAACGGAAAAAAACATGTGTTGTGTGTGTAACGGGGGACTCCTTATTTTTATACTGTACGTCCCTTTGTTCTGGTCTCTCCCACAAGAGGAAACATCCTCTCAGCATCCACATTGTCACATCTCCTCAGGATCCAATGTTTCAAAAAGATACATACATAGATACATAGAAGATAGGAGCAGGAGGGGACCATTCGGCCCATCGAGCCTGCTCCGCCATTCATCACGATCATGGCTGATCATCCAACTCAATAGCCGAATCCTGCTTTCTCCCCATAGCCTTTGATCCCATTCTCCCAGAGTGCTATATCCAGTCGCCTCCTGAATATAATCCTCCCTCAGTCCTCTAAACTCCCAAGGGTACAGGCCTAGCCTGTCCAACCTTTCCTCGTAAGATAGTTCCGCTTCCACCCCAGGTTTCAGTGGGGTGAGCCTCTTCTGAACTGTTTCCAATGCATTGATATCCTAAATAAGGAGACCAAAACTGCAGACATATGTTGGGCGTGTTCGAACCAAACTGGAAGAGGGTCCCGTGACAAGCGCACTTAGCCGAGTGATCAATGAATTTTGACCAGAGGCAGAGAAACTGCCCATTCATCCGCAACTAACTCACCAAACGGGCAACTCTTTGGAAAGATACAATACATTTCTTAGCCCGCAATTCAGGCTGCTGTTTAAACTCCGGTCTGCAAACCTCAAAAGCAGGGCTCACACTGCCCAACTGCCTTCATCAACTCTGAGCCTCCTCAAGAGGATGTTCCGCTGAGGGATTCCTGGCATCTACTGTAGAGCAGATCCAGTGTCTGCATCGCCAATCTTACCTCGCTGCATCCCCACCAAATTGAAAGTTCTGCAAATGGTGCTTCAGCTGGCTGAACCTGCCTGAACTGTAATACCTCCATGAAGGAGCCTCTCACTGACCGCGTGTGTTTGAAGTTGTGACTAACCCCTGCGTTTGAATGTATGAATAAATTAAACCTCTCCTTCACCTGAAAAGAGCATTTGCCGCCAGTCACTTCACCGAACAAAATAAAGACAGAAAATACTACACCATCTCAAGCAGTTCTGAGAGCATCTGGGGGGGGGGGGGGGGGGGGGGGGAAGAAGAAGAGAGAGAGCGACAGAGAAAGAGAGAGAGCGACAGAGAGAGAGAGAGAGAGAGAGAGCGACAGAGAGAGAGAGAGCGACAGAGAGAGAGAGAGATAGAGAAAGAGATAGAGAGAGAGAAAAAAAGAGAGAGAATCAAAGCTGGGTCAAATAAAGCGTTTGGGGAAACACGCCGCCGCTTATTTCGAAATTTAAAATGCCTCTGCTTACGGACAGAGAGCGAGAAAATGTAGGAGTCCACATTTCCCCCCACAGCTGTCCTGAACACCCTCCATAATCTACTTCTTGCTACTCCTCGCACAGCACGGGTAGTAATCCAGAGATCACAACTTGCAAGGTCCTGCTCATTAATGTAAAAACCTGACTATGGGCCCAGGGAACCACAGGCAGCTCTCCCCTTGGAGAGCTGACTGGTGGGGATTTAACCTCAGGGTCACCACACCTCAGGCAAGGGGGATGGTTGAGAAGACAAATGCTGTATCTAGCAATGAAGGGCCTTCATTTACCTCCCCGGTATGGGAATCGAACCAGCGGTGTTGGCATCGTTCCTGGCTCCTGCAGTCGAGACAACTGAGCTAACCGCTCCTCGGTCGTTAGTTCCTAGTTTTGGCTACTCAGTATACAATAACTACAAGACAGTGGCAAGTCAAATGAAAATGAATGAAAATCGCTTATTGTCACGAGTAGGCTTCAATGAAGTTACTGTGAAAAGCCCCTAGTCGCCACATTCCGGCGCCTGTCCGGGGAGGCAGGTACGGGAATCGAACCATGCTGCTGGCCTGCTTTAAAAGCCAACGATTTAGCCGAGTGAGCGAAACCAGCCCCTGGTTTAAACTCTGGGGCAAATTAAAGCAGCCCCTTAAAGGGATAGGGCTACAAACAAAAAACAAATTCCAAATGAAACTGAAACGTTAAATCAAACTGTGATTAAGGGGGTCAATAAGGCACCCACTGTGCCCAGCTAGTGGCCAGTAAGTATGAACAGCAAAGACAGTAAATACCCCAAACTATCCATATATGGGCTGGGTACAAATTTGCTGCATATGTAACAGAGAACAAGTGATTCATTCCATTTAAAAACCTACTCTGCTTTTCAGTGGAGGCTGTGGGTGTGAACTGCCCATCTTGCAGAAAAGTGTTATTTACGGCCCTGCGTCTAGGCATGGTTTGTTGAAGCTTATACAGCAGAGGGACACAATGTCTTCGGCACAGTTAACAAGTCCCATGCAGATAGGGACAGACGAGGTCACCGGCTGGCCACAGTGAGGTCACAGGACCAGGTGATGTCACCAGCTGGCCATAGTGAGGTCACAGGGGCGGGTGAGGTCATCGGCTGGCCACAGTGCTGGGCGAGGTCACCGGCTGGCCAGTGAGGTCACAGGGCCGGGAGAGGTCACCGGCTGGCCAGTGAGGTCACAGGGGCGGGTGAGGTCATCGGCTGGCCACAGTGCTGGGCGAGGTCACCGGCTGGCCAGTGAGGTCACAGGGCCGGGAGAGGTCACCGGCTGGCTAGTGAGGTCACAGGGGCGGGTGAGGTCACCGGCTGGCCTCAGTGCTGGGCGAGGTCACCGGCTGGCCAGTGAGGTCACAGTGCTGGGCGAGGTCACCAGCTGGCTAGTGAGGTCACAGGGGCGGGTGAGGTCACCGGCTGGCTAGTGAGGTCACAGGGGCGGGTGAGGTCACCGGCTGGCCTCAGTGCTGGGCGAGGTCACCAGCTGGCCAGTGAGGTCACAGGACTGGGAGAGTGGCTCGGCACAGCGAGGTCACAGGGCCAAGCGAGGTCAAAGGGCCAGGCGAGGTCACCGATTGACCACAGTTAAGTCACGGGGCAGACGAGGTCACCAGTTGGGCACAGTGGGTGCCTTCTAGACCCCCTTAATCACATTTTGATTTAACGTTTTTAAGTTTCATTTGGGATTTGTTTTTTGTTTCAGGCCCTATCCCTTTAAGGGGCTGCCTTAATTTGCCTCGGTGTTTATTTGACTTGTCACCAAATTGGAGTAATAAGTTTGCCATCACAGTGTGGGATTCATCACAAATCAATCCAATATTCTCCCACATTGTCCAGCTGTGCTTCACTGCTTGTGGATTCCCTGACAAAATTAACAGGACGGGTGGAGGGGAACATCTGGGAAAACAGTGCCAGGCCGTTCAGTTGGGAGACACTCCTTCACACAAAAGGGTGGTAAAAATGTGGATTGCATTGTATAGTGTTGCAGGCTCAAGGGGCTGGGGGGTAATTAAGATGCTCTTGTATTGCAACAAGAACGACACCAGCCAATATGCTTCATGCGAGGTAGATGTTCCACCACAGTCTCCCCCAGATATCCTCAGCCGCCCAGTCTTCAGCCAATTCAATTCACTCCAAATGTTATCAAGAAACAGCTGAAGGCACTGGATATGGCAAAGGCTTTGCCAAATTTCTGGGAATAATACTGAAGACTTGTGTTCCCGAACCTGCCGCATCCTTAACCAAGCTGTTCCAGTACAGCTACAACATGGAAAATTGCCCGGGTGTGCCCTGCACACAAAAAGGAGGGCAAATCCAACCCAGCAATGACTGCCCTGACAGTAAGTTAGGGCAGCACGGTGGCACAATGGTTAGCATTGCTGCCTCACGGCGCCAAGGACCCGGGTTCGAATCCCGGCCCTGGGTCACTGTCCATGTGGAGTTTGCACATTCTCCCCCTGCCTGCGTGGGCCTCACCCAAAGATTGGCCACGCTAAACTGCCCCTTAATTGGAAGGAAAGAATTGGGTACTGTAAAACAATTTGTTTAAATCATCAGTAAAGTGGCGGAAGGGGTCATCAACAAGCAATATCAAGTGGCATTTCCTCAGCAATATGCAGCTCACGGATGATACGGTGGCTACAAGAGCCCGACGGTTAGCACTGCTGCCTCACAGCGCTCGGGACTATCTGTGAGGGTTTCCTCCGGGTACTCTGGTTTCCTCCCACTATCCAAAGATGTGGTTCGGTGGATTGGCCATGCTCAGCGTGTGGGGTGACAGGGATAAGACGGGGAAGTGAACCTCGGTCGGATGCTCTTTTGGAGGGTCGGCAGCCAAATGGCCTCCTTCTGTAGGGACAGGTCAGAGGCTGGGAATCCTGCAGAGAATAACTCACCTCCTGACCCCCCAAAGCCTGTCCACCATCTACAGGGCACAAGTCAGGAGTGTGATGGAAAACTCTCCACTTGCCTGGATGAACTCAGCGCCAACAACACTCCGGAAGCTAAACACCACCCAGGACAAAGCAGCTCAGCTTGATTGGCAGCCCATTCACAAATATTTACCCCCTCCACCACTGACACACAGTAGCAGCGTTCTGTACCATCTACATGATAATTATATTAATAATCTAACAATCTTTATAATTGTCATAAGTAGGCTTGCATTAACACTGCAGTGAAGTTACTGTGAAAAGCCCCTAGTTGCCACATTCTGGCGTCTGTTCGGGTACACAGAGGGAGAATTCACAATGTCCAATTCACCAAACAGCACGTGTTTCGGGACTTGTGGAAGGAAACCGGAGCACCCGGAGGAAACCCACGCAGACACGGGGAGAACGTGCAGAGTCTGCACAATGACGCAAGCCGGAAATCGAACCTGGGACCCTGGAGCTGTGAAGCAGCAGTGCTAACCACTGTGCCACCGTGCCGGCCAGAGCAGCATTGGCGGTTCAGCGGTAGAATTCTCGCCTGCCACGCGTGATGCCGGCATTCGATTCCCGGCCAATGCAAGGCTAGCCGGTGTTTCATTGAAGCTTACTTGTGACAATAATCGATTATGTTTTATTATGCGCTACAGCAACTTACCGAGGCTCCTCAGGCAGCACCTTCCAAACCCACGGCCACCACCATCTAGAAGGACAAGAGCAGCAGATACCTGGGATCACCCCCCCCCCCCCCCCCCCCCACCCCCCCCCCCACCCCCCCCCCCCCCCCCACCTACCTGGAGGTTCCCCTCCAAGTCACTCCCCATCCCGACTGGGAAATATATCGGCCGTTCCTTCAGTGTCGCCGGGTCCAAATCCTGGAGCTCCCTCCCTAACAGCACGGTGGGTGTACCTACACCTCAGGGTCTGCAGCGGCTTCAAGACGGCAGCTCAGCACCACCTGGTCAAGGGGCAATTAGGGATGGACAATAAATGGTGGCCTAGCGGGCGACGCCCATATTTCGGAAATTAATAAAAACAAGGTAATGCAATGCTGGATTTATTATCCTTAATTTACCACCTTGAATTGCTCTCGGTACTCCCACCATTAAGGAAGGACCTGTAACCACTAACTCCGGTGCTGTGAAGTTCCAATACTTTGTTGAGTGTTGCACAATGACCTCCCGTTGTCAGTGAGCAAGATGTCGCACGGGGAGCGGCCACTCAGCCCAACTGACCCGTTCCAGTGTTGATGCCCCACACCAGCCTCCTCTCACCCTTCATCTAACCCCAGAGGCCTTCTCTTCCTCTTCAGCACATTGCTGCTGCCGCCTGTTCCTATCACCCCCGCTGCCTGCTCCTACCACCCAGCTCCACAATCACACCCCCACTGCCTGTTCCTGTCACCCTGCTCCACAATCTCACCCCCACTGCCTGTTCCTACCACCCAGCTCCAAAATCTCACCCCCACTGCCTGTTCCTACCACCCAGCTCCACAATCTCACCCCCACTGCCTGTTCCTATCACCCAGCTCCACAATCTCACCCCCACTGCCTGTTCCTACCACCCAGCTCCACAATCTCACCCCCACTGCCTGTTCCTGTCACCCAGCTCCACAATCTCACCCCCACTGCCTGTTCCTACCACCCAGCTCCACAATCTCACCCCTGCTGCCTGTTCCTGTCACCCAGCTCCACATTCTCACCCCCACTGCCTGTTCCTACCGCCCAGCTCCACAATCTCACCCCCACTGCCTGTTCCTGTCACCCAGCTCCACAATCTCACCCCCGCTGCCTGTTCCTATCACCCAGCTCCACAATCTCACCCCCACTGCCTGTTCCTGTCACCCAGCTCCACATTCTCACCCCCACTGCCTGTTCCTACCGCCCAGCTCCACAATCTCACCCCCACTGCCTGTTCCTACCGCCCAGCTCCACAATCTCACCCCCACTGCCTGTTCCTGTCACCCAGCTCCACATTCTCACCCCCACTGCCTGTTCCTGTCACCCAGCTCCACATTCTCACCCCCACTGCCTGTTCCTACCGCCCAGCTCCACAATCTCACCGCCACTGCCTGTTCCTGTCACCCAGCTCCACATTCTCACCCCCACTGCCTGTTCCTGTCACCCAGCTCCACAATCTCACCCCCACTGCCTGTTCCTGTCGCCCAGCTCCACAATCTCACCCCCGCTGCCTGTTCCTACCACCCAGCTCCACAATCTCACCCCCACTGCCTGTTCCTGTCGCCCAGCTCCACAATCTCACCCCCGCTGCCTGTTCCTACCACCCAGCTCCACAATCTCACCCCCACTGCCTGTTCCTACCGCCCAGCTCCACAATCTCACCCCCACTGCCTGTTCCTATCACCCAGCTCCACAATCTCACCCCTGCTGCCTGTTCCTACCACCCAGCTCCACAATCTCACCCCCACTGCCTGTTTCTACCACCCAGCTCCACATTCTCGCCCCCACTGCCTGTTCCTGTCACCCAGCTCCACAATCTCACCCCCGCTGCCTGTTCCTACCACCCAGCTCCACAATCTCACCCCCACTGCCTGTTCCTGTCACCCAGCTCCACATTCTCACCCCCACTGCCTGTTCCTACCACCCAGCTCCACAATCTCACCCCCGCTGCCTGTTCCTACCACCCAGCTCCACAATCTCGGCCCCACTGCCTGTTCCTGTCACCCAGCTCCACAATCTCACCGCCACTGCCTGTTCCTACCGCCCAGCTCCACAATCTCACCCCCACTGCCTGTTCCTACCACCCAGCTCCACAATCTCACCGCCACTGCCTGTTCCTACCGCCCAGCTCCACAATCTCACCCCCACTGCCTGTTCCTACCACCCAGCTCCACAATCTCACCCCCACTGCCTGTTCCTGTCACCCAGTTCCACAATCTCACCCCCGCTGCCTGTTCCTACCACCCAGCTCCACAATCTCACCCCCGCTGCCTGTTCCTATCACCCAGCTCCACAATCTCACCGCCGCTGCCTGTTCCTATCACCCAGCTCCACAATCTCACCCCCACTGCCTGTTCCTATCACCCAGCTCCACAATCTCACCCCCACTGCCTGTTCCTGTCACCCAGCTCCACAATCTCACCCCCACTGCCTGTTCCTACCACCCAGCTCCACAATCTCACCCCCGCTGCCTGTTCCTATCACCCAGCTCCACAATCTCACCGCCAACCTCCTTTCCCGCTTCCCAACTGCCCCCTTTCAATAAACAAGGGCAAAGGAAAACCTGGCCTCTTCACTGGCACACTTCATTAAAATGCCGAGGGCGAGTCCGACCCGACATACCTAAATGGTAAAAGTGGGACCCGCAGACACTGTCCTAATCATGCGAGGCTGGATCTAGGTTTTCTTTTGCATAGTTACTCTGGGGGTTAGCAAGGACTTGTTCCTCGCACCTCTTTCAGAGTAACTATGAAGGTACAACCAGCAGAACCACCCGGAGTTAGTGATTTAAATCGCTTCTGTCCAATGGTTCCCAGCCCAGAGGAAGTTGCCGCTTCCGGGGAAATTGGCAAGGTTAGCCCTTTTGTAGAAACTGCCCAGATAGATTTCCCAGCGGATCATTGCTGTACCCCCGGAACGCGACGCTGGGGAAGCAGGGTTGTCAATGGCCGGTTACTCCGCTTCTCTCCACCGATGCTGCCGGACCGGCGGAGCTTATCTGGCATTTCCTGTTTTGTTTCTTTTAAATTTTTCTTCTTGAGGCTGTTACAATGTCAGGAACGTGGCAGCCACTTTGTACACAAGATCCCATTAAACTCACCCACAGGAACAAAACAAACAGGTCATAGAATTTACAGTGCAGGAGGACATTCGGCCCATCGAGTCTTCACCAACTCTTGGAAAGAGCATCCTACCCAAGGTCAACACCTCCACCCTGTCCCCATAACCCAGTAACCCCACCCAACATTAAGGGCAATTTTGGACACTAAGGGCAATTTATCATGGCCAACCCACCTAACCTGCACATCTTTGGACTGTGGGAGAAACCAGAGTACCCGGAGGAAACCCACGCACACACGGGGAGGATGTGCAGACTCCACACAGACAGGTCTGCTTAGGGCGCGCTGGAAAAGGGTTTCGAAATAGCGACCGGGGGGGGGGGGGGGGGGGGGGGGGGGGTGGAGCCCCAGGTGCACAGTCAGACGGTCTCAATCAGGCTGCCGTTTCAGCTGCGCACAAAGGAGCTGGAGGGCAGCGGGAAGAATTTAGTTGCCCTGCGGTCCAGCGAAAGCAGCAGGCACAGGGAGAGCTGCTCCAAAATTACTTTCGATTCTGTACAATCTCCTTCTCCACGCCACCGCCTGATACTCTTAACAAACACCCCGAAACCTAGAGGCTCCCATGTGAACATCTGAGCTTCGGAAGAGGTCAAAATTGGTTGGGCAGACTGCACTGCTGAACCCAACGCTGACAGTTCCTCACCATGTCCCTATTACACCAAACGGGCACCAGAGTCACTGATCCCTCACCCCCTGCATAACAAGAAATTTCCACTCACTTTGCCTGCATCAGCTCTCTGCAAGCAGGGGCGGAGGGGATAGCAATGCTGGCTGCCCCACAGCTGGGCAGACACTTCCTTTACAAAATGCATTCACTTCCCCCTCCCTTTGAACAATCATACTCGTGAATCTGCTTCTACGCACCTTTCTGAGTCAATATCTTTGGCACAGAGAAGTGGATGACATTAACATTGAGCACTGTTGGAAGAAGCTCTATTTTTAACAAGTATTTAAACGTTTAGTCCAGAAAGCCCCCTCTGGTGCAGATGAGACCCCCGTTAGCCGGTGGCCAGGAAGCTATTGCACCACGAAGCCCGATCATTCTCCTGAAGCTGTAATCACCCACAGGCCTTTCTGCAAAGTTGCCTCCGACCTTCTGGAAAGTACCTATGCCCAGTTCAAAGAATCAGGAAACGAGGAAGTCCCATTGTAGCTCTGCCAGAGACAGACCTGCGTTGAAGTAGCCACTCATCTTGACCGCCAGATGCCTTATGAAAGGCTTTGCAGCCCGTGGCGTCCGGCTATGAAGACACACACACACAGCCCCTATTCCAAATAGTGTCGTGGGCTCCTTCACGTCCACCCGATCGACCGGGCACAGCATTTAAATAAGGGGGTATCCCATCCAAGACTAGGAGAATGATTTTCTCCTGGACAATCTGAAACTGCAGAGCCAAGAGTGATAACGATTGAACTGACAGACCATATCCAATAAAACCCACAGCCCTGATATCTCCCGGTCAGGAGGTACAGAAGTCTGAGAACACGCACGAACAGACTCAAAAACAGCTTTCCCCCCACTGTTACCAGACTCCTAAACGACCCTCTTATGGACTGACCTGATTAACCCTACACCCCTGTATGTTTCACCAAATGCCAGTGTCCATGTATTTACATTGTGTACCTTGTGTTGCCCTATTATGTATTTTCATGTACTTAATGATCTGTTGAGCTACTTGCAGAAAAACACTTCACTGTACCTTGGCACACACGACAATAAACTAATTCAATCCCTGTAATCTGTGCTTCCTCTTTATAAATTACATTTCAGATCAGAACTCCCCACGCAAAGAAAGCAAAGATTTCCTTGTGCCACCCCTGGATTGTTTTGCCGATCACCATAATTCGGTGCCTGGTCACACACTCCACTCTGCCCGGTGGAAACAATGGATCCTCGGTGTCTCCGATCAAACCCCAGCAGCACCCAGAGTATCTCTGATCACACCTCCGCTTAACCTCACAGAAGCAAAGCGAGCTACAGAGCGAGCTACAGAGCGCCACAGTGGTTAGCACTGCCCCAACACAGCGCCACGGACCCAGGTTTCCGGCCCGTCTGTGTGGAGCCTGCAACTTCTCCCCGTTGTCTGCGTGGGTTTCCTCCGGGTGCTCCAGTTTCCTCCCACAGTTCAAAGATGTACAGGTTAGGTGGATTGGCCATGATCTGGTGTGAGGTTACAAGGATGCTGGACCTAGGTAGGGTGCTCTTTCAGAGGGTTGGTGCAGACCTGATGGGCCGAATGGCCTCCTTCCGCACTGTAGGGATTCTATGGATTCTGAAATGCTCAACCGTGTTGGCAGCCTCCAAGACTAATCTCTCTCTGCTAACTATGTATTTCTTTGTAGTCGGATCCTCTATGAAGATCTCACCTGCTTCCCCCCCTCAAAAAGTGGCCTTTCAACTTGTTCCACCGCATTTCGAGAGACTGAAGGGACGATCCTTTAAAACTGAAGAGGAATTTTTTTCAGCCAGAGGGTGGTGAATCTGTGGAACTCTTTGCCGCAGAAGGTTGTGGAGGCCAAATCAGTGAGTGTCTTTAAGACAGAGATAGATAGGTTCTTGATTAATAAGGGGATCAGGGGTTGTGGGGAGAAGGCAGGAGAATGGGGATGAGAAAAATATCAGCCATGCTTGAATGGCGGAGTGGACTCGATGGGCCGAATGGCTTAATTCTGCTTCTCTATTTTAGTTGCTTCATCTTCTAATTAGGCACTTTACAGCCTTCTGGACTTGGCATTAAGATCAACAACGTCAGACCGTTAACTCTCCCCTCTATATTGACCTCCCTGAATTTTATTGTTCCAATGCCCCAACCCCTTGTGAAGAGTAGAAAATCCATTATATTTCTCCCTCTCTTCAGCTCCGAAGAGTCATACAAACTCGAAACGTTAACTCCGGTTTCTCTCTCCTCAAGACACTGCCAGACTTGTAGAGTTTTCCCAGAATTTTCATTTCTCTCACTTCCCCCTTTAAAACTCAACCATTTATTCAACGCTGCATCTCCTTAAAAGAGTAATCCAGTTCCTGTGGTTAGAGTAAAGAGGTCATTCAGACTCTCATGTCCCCACTGACTCTCAAGGGAAATCCAGATTGACCCATTTCCCCTGTGGCCCAGCCATTATTTTTCACATTCAAGTCATTGTCAAACTCACTTTGGAAAGTCCCAAGTTCAATCAGTTTCCAATGTCCTTTCAGACACTGTATTCCAGATCCTAACCTTTCACTGCGTTAAATCAAAGGTTTTCCGCATGCGCCTTGGCCTAGTTTGTCAATCAGCATCCATTAGTACGTGACTCTGTCAACGTGAATTTCCATCGAGACACCTCATGCTCATCATCTCCATCAGCCCCACTTCCTGTTCCCTCATCAACCCATTTATTGCCCAGCTAACTGCTCCTTCCTGGGCTCTGTCGGGTCAGCCGATATCCTCAACACTTCCCTCTCCTGGGGTATTCTTTCCCCACCGCACTTCAAATCTACCACCTTCACCGCTCCCCAAAAATCAGCTCTTGCAAACCTCCTGCTCATTATAACTGCCCGCTCCACCCCCCCACGCACTTTCTCCAAATACTGGCAGATTCCCCACATCTCTAACCCCCCCCCCCCCCTTACCTTTCCAAGTGCAGGAACATTGCCACCCCCCCCCCCCCCCCATCTAAACCGCCCAACGCATCCCAAGTTGTAACTGAGTTCACACTTGTCTGCGGTAAATTTAATCCACGTGACGGCCCATGTTACCAGTCCACATCCTTGTGACATCTGCCACAATTACATCTCCGAATGCCATGTATCTGCTAACTTATAATAATAATCTTTATTAGTGTCACAAGTAGGCTGACATTAACACTGCAATGAAGTTACTGTGAAAATCCCCTAGTCGCCACACTCCGGCGCCTGTTCGGGTACACAGAGGGAGAATTCAGAATGTCCAATTCACCTCTCAGCACGTTTTTCGAAACGTGTGGGAGGAAACCGGAGCACCCGGAGGAAACCCACGCAGACACGGGGCAAACGTGCAGACTCCACACAGACAGTGACCCAAGCCGGGAATCGAACCTGGGACCCTGGAGCTGTAAAACAATAGTGCTAACCACTATGTGACCATGCTGCCCACTTGGAAATGAAGTCTGGCCAGGTTGCTGATATATCTGTAAACGAGCAGTGGTCCAATCACTGGGAAACAACTGTACACCAGCCTATTGTCTGATAATTCATTCACCACCTTGTTCTCTCCTTAACCGATTTGGTGTCCATTCTGCCTTCAACCCCACGGGCTTCAGTCTTGCCAGCAAGTAAACCTTGTGGTACTTTATCAAACACCTTGAGAAAGAAAGCTCTTTCCCCACACCAACCAACCACCCTCTCCTGATTATTTCTCAATGAAAAGGACTGCAAATTTTGCAATCCTCCTGGTCCTCTAGCACCATCCCGACCTCCAAGAATTGGAGCCTCCGCAAATACCTCTTTCACAACCTGGGAAGTCTCATTCAGACAGGGTGACTTTACTTTGGAGGACTATTGACGTTTTTAATTGATTCTTTTCAACGTTGGCACAATGGAACAGTAACTTTATTTCATTTTTTTGTTCAATGAAAGCCTTCTCCTCCCGATTTCCTTTGAGGGTTAGTGTTAAATCCCTGTCAATAATACACCTTCACCAAGCGAGAAAGAGCGCTGCGCAGCTTTGAAGTAATTTTTAATTAAAATTTTTTTTTTAGATTACCCAATTATTTTTTCCAATTAAGGGGCAATTTAGCATGGCCAATCCACCTACTCTGCATATTTTTGGGTTGTGGGGGCGAAACCCACGCAGACACGGGGAGAATGTGCAAACTCCAAGCTTTGAAGTAATGAGCGTTAACTAAAAACTAGTTATTAACAACTGATTGAAGGCAGATCACCACGTACATGGAGTTGTTAGTTTACCTTGCAGGAGGTGACTTGCATTCCATTCTCCCCCCCCAATTCAGAAATAACGCAGCCAACCACAAAGGAAGGTTAACCCAGGTGCTTACCGGGGTGTCAGCAAACACTGGGGAATGTATTTCCTTAAGAATTAAACCTACCCTCATCCTCCTTTAGAACATAAGCACAGTCCAGGCCCTTCGGCCCACAATATTGTGCCGACCATTTATCCTAATCGAAGATCAACCTAACGTACATCGCTTCAATTTACTGCTGTCCATGTGCCTTTCTAAGAGTCTTAAATGTCCCTAATGACTCTGACTCCACCACCTCTGCTGGCAGTGCATTCCACACACCCACCACTCTCTGTGTAAAGAACCTACCTCTGACATCTCCCCTATACCTTCCTCCAATCCCCTTAAAATTATGTCCCCTCGTGACATAAGGGGAAAAGTCTCTGGCTATCCACTCTATCCATGCCTCTCATCACCTTGTACACCTCTATCAAGTCACCTCGCTTCCTTCTTCGCTCCAGTGAGAAAAGCCCTAGCTCCCTCAACCTTTCTTCATAAGACATGCCCTCCAGTCCAGGCAGCATCCTGGTAAATCTCCTCTGCACCCTCTTCCTATAAATGAAGTGACCAGATCCACTTTTTAAAACTTTGGTGCTATTGTGGTTTGAAAGGTCGCCGTCTTACAGCCGTGGTTCGTGGGCAGAGCTCCCTGACCTCCGAGGTCAGAGAGTCATGGGTTCAAACTCCACCTCTCCCACCACCCCACACATTCCGAGGACCCAGCACAAATACTCGAGGCCGACACTCGAGTGTGCTGAGGAGGCTGCTGGAGGTGTCACTTTCTGAATGCAGGGCTAAACCAAGGATATCAACATGGCGTCGCTTTAGAACAGGAGAAGCACGCCCATTCGGCCCCTCGAGTCTGCTCCAACATTCAATAATATCATGGCTAATTTGATTGTGGCTTCAACTCCTATTCCTAACCACATCTCTCCACGCTCCCTCCCTCCACCCACAACTCAACACCTCTGTCAATTGAAAATATAGCCAACGTCACCGTAAATATAGTTGATGACCCAAGCTCCATTGCAAACTCCAACAACTAAAGAAAACAAATCATTCTGATTCAGTCTTGTGCAGTATTTTTAAGCTGTTCAAGTCTCTCTCACAAGGGGGAAAACATTCTCTCAGCATTCACCCTGTCAAATCGCAAGGTCACCTCTCATCATTCCAAACTTCAACAGATACAGGCCCAGCCGGCCCAACCTTTCCCCGTGAACTAATCCCCCACCCTGGGAAATCAGTCGAGCGAGGTTCTCATGCAATTATATCCTTTAACCGGGGGTCAGTTTAGCTAAGCTGATTGGACAGCTGGTTTGTAATGCAGAGCGAGGCCAGCTGCGTGGGTTCAATTCCTGTACCGGCTGAGGTTATTCACGATGACCCCACCTTCCCAACCTTGCCCCTCTCCTGAGGTGTGGTGACCCTCAGGTTAAATCACCACCAGTTAGCTCTCCCCCCTCAAAAGGGGAAAGCAGCCTATGGTCATCTGGGACCATGGCGACTTTACTTTAAAGTCCAAAACTGCACACAGGTATGCTCCAAGCATAATCCTGTGCAGCTGCAGCAACACCACACCAAGATATTCCAATCCCCTTGCAATAAACGTAACCTTCAAAATGCTGGAGTTCATCCCAGATCAGGGTCCTGACCAATAATCCCTCGACCAATATCAATACAAGTCTGCTTTTGTTCTTTTTTTTAAAAAAGCTGTGAAATGTGCTGCTTCTGTTTCTTATACCATGTAGCTTTCACAAGATCGTGAAAATTGAGAGCCAGCCAAGAGACTCGTGAAAGTCACATTCAAAAGTTGCAAAAGCATGTCACCGAGAACATGGGGACTGCTAATAATAATAATCTTTATTGGTGTCACAAGTCGGCTTACATTAACACTGCAATGAAGTTACTGTGAAAAGCCCCTCGTCGCCATACTCCGGAGAGACTTGTACAGCTTAAAAATACTGCACAAGACTGAATCAGAATTATTTTTTTTCTTTAGTCGTTGGAGTTTGCAGTGGAGTCTGGGTCATTGACTATACTTCGGGTACACGGAGGGAGAATTCAGAATGTCCAAATTACCCAACAGCACGTCTTTCGGGATTTGTGGGAGGAAACCGGAGCACCCGGAGGAAGCCCACGCAGACACGGGGAGAACGTGCAGACTCCACACAGAGAGTGACCCTAAGCCGGAATCGAATCTGGGACCCTGGAGTTGCGAAGCAACAGTGCTAACCAGTGTGCTACCATGCACATTCTCAGCGTGTGAGGACAGAGCTGCACTCTCTGGGCTTGGAGGTCAAGAGAGGGCGCGGTTGATCACAGGCATCCGGCCCAAGTTTCCCCAATTAAAACCAATACTTGCTCGGTGGATGGCGCCGCTGCCTCTAGCTCCAGGGTCCCAGGTTCGATTCCCGGCTTGGGTCACTGTCTATGCGGAGTCTGCACGTTCTCCCCGTGCGTGCGTGGGTTTAATCCGGGTGCTCCGGTTTCCTCCCACAGCCCAAAGATGTGCAGGTTAGGTGGATTGGTCGTGATCAAGGTGCAGGGTTACAGGGACAGGACTGGGGCATGGGCTGAGGTAGGGTGCTCTTTCAGAATGACCTCCCTCTGCACTGTAGGGGTTCTACAGTGGTAGGCAGATTGGTAAGCAGGCTCTGTAACAGGTTCAACTCCATGTCATATTTGTTGGATGTTCAATCCTAAACCCCGCCTATGTTCTTCCAACTTGCCTGCTTTAAGACCACAATAGGTGCAGGCATAGGCCATTCAGCCCTTCTATCCTGCTCCACCGTTCAACAGAATCAAAGCTGATTCTCAGGTACTAGATTACAAAGTCAATCACTGGGTTGGTGTTGGAGAGGGGGGTCACTTTGTTCTGAATTTGCATCATTCGATTTGCCATCTTCAAGGTGCTGTGACCACAACCCCCAATCAGATTTCCATCTCTTTTCCCTGAATGTCGGGATTATATAAAACAAAATGACGAAGATAAGGCTACAGAATTGTCACAGCACAAAAGGAGGCCATTTGGCCCATCGGGTCCGCACAAGCTCTCTCTAAATGAGCATTCCACCGACTGCCATTCTCCCCGTAACCCTAACAATCACCCAATTCCCACTTGAATGCCTCAGAAACTCTTTCAGTAAGTCATGTAGGGACTAAAATACACAGTGCACAAGCGTTCAGGAACACAGCGATAACTAGGAGACAAAAGTTAAACGTTCCTTTGTGACTCCAAGAAGGGGGGGGGGGGGGGAAGAGGAGAGGGGGTAGGTTGGGGGGGGGGGGAGAGGAGGGGGTGGGGAAGGAGGGGGGTAGGGGGTGGGAGGAAGGGGGCCGGACGAAGGGGGCCGGGTCGGGAAGAGGGGGGCGGGTCGGGAAGAGGGGGGCGGGTCGGGAAGAGGGGGGGCGGGTCGGGAAGAGGGGGGGCGGGTCGGGAAGAGGGGGGCGGGTCGGAAGAGGGGGGCGGGTCGGGAAGAGGGGGGGCGGGTCGGGAAGAGGGGGGGCGGGTCGGGAAGAGGGGGGGCGGGTCGGGAAGAGGGGGGCGGGTCCGGGAAGAGGGGGGGGGGGGAAGGGGGGGGGGTGG